>NC_083336.1:1718200-2018200 GCF_963455315.2 Globicephala melas | reverse complement strand
CACACACACATGGTTCACTGTGACTCAATGCACAGCCAATATCTGTACACACACACACACACACCGCTCAGTGATTCAATGCAAATCCCATATCAGCATACACATACACATACACTCACCTAGGTGTGACTCAATTCTAGGCCTATAGCAGCACACACACACACCTTACTGTGACTCATGCAGACTCTACAGCACCAAATACACAAACACTAACACAGGGCTGGGATTCAATGCACAGTCCATACCAGCAAAGGCACACACACCACACCACACTGTGACTCAATGCTCAGATTATACCAGCACACACACACGGCTCACTCTGTCCTAGTGCACAGCATATAACATCACACACACACACACCCCACACTGTGACTCAATGTGCAGCCTGTACCTGCACATACACACACACACACCTCACTGTGACAAAAAGTGGAGCCTATACCAGCACACACACACCCCTGTGTGACACAACGGTCAGCCTATACCAGAACACGCAGACACACACACACATAACTGTGACTCAATGCACAGACTATACCAGCGTGCACACAAACACACAGCACTCTGACTCAATGTACAATGTATACCAAAACACACAAGCATACACACACACCTCAGTGGGACTCAATGCACAGCCTATACCAGCACACACACATACACACCTGCACAGATACAGGGTTCACCGTGACTCAATGCACAGCCTATAGAAGAACACACACACATACCATCATGCACACACACATGGCTGACCGTGACTCAATCAATCGCGTATACCAGCACACACACACACGACTCACTGTGACTCAATGCAGTCTTTAGCACAACAAACACAGACACACACACCCCATGGAATCAATGAAAGCCCACCAACACACACACTCTCATACACACACACACATGGCTCACTGTGACTCAATGCACAGTCTGTATCACCACACACACACACACACATACACCTCAGTTACTCAATGCAAAGACCATATGAGCACACAAACACACAAACACAAATAACTGATTAAATGCTCCACACATACTAGTGCACACACACACAGACATGCTCACTGTGATTCAAGGCACAGTCTACACGAGCACAGTAACACACAAACAACTCATTTTGACTCAATGCGCAGTCTACAGCAGCACACACACACACATAACTCACTGTGACTCAATCCACAGCCTATATCAGCACACAGACACACACAAGGCTCACTGTGATTCAATGAAATTTGTAGCACCACACACACACACACAAACACACACATACACCTCAGTGACTCAATGCAAAGCCCATACGAACACTCACAGACACACACCTAACTGTGATTCAGTGCTCAACCTGTACCAGCACACAGACGCACACACAGACACACACACACATGCACGGCTCATTCTGACATAATGTACAGTTCTTACCAGCACAAACACATGCAACACATCTCACTGTAACTCAATGCTCAGACTGTACTTGCACACACACAAGGCTCACTGTGAGTCAATGCACAGCCTATACCAGCAGAGACACACACACACTGCTCTCTATGACACAGTGCACATCCTGTACCATCACACACACACACAGCTTATTGTGATGCAGTAGAGACTCTACACAACCAAATACACACACACACACGCACAGCTCACTGTGATTCCATGCAGACTCCATACCAGGGCACAAAAACACACAGCACACAACTCAGTGTGATTCAATGCTCACTTTATACCAAAACACACATAGACACACACACGGTTCTCTGTGACTCAGTGCACAGTCCATACCAGCACCGCACACACACTCACAGCTCACCTTGAATCAAAGCACAGCCTACCCCAGCAAACACACACACACAGTTCACTGTGACTCAATGCACAGGCTATACCAGCACACACACATATACACACACAGCTTACTGCGACACAATACAGTCTCTACACCACCAAATACACACACACACACATGCACAGCTCTATGTGATTCCATGCACATTCCATGCCAGTGCATACAGTCACACAGAACACACCTCAGTTTGACTCAATGCTCACAGTATGCCAAAACATACATAGACACACACACATGGCTCCCTGTTACTTAGTGCACAGTGTATGCTAGCAGAGTTACACACACAAAGAAACACACATGGCTCACTGTGAATCAATACACAGCCTGTACCTCCACACACACACACACACACACATACAAACACTCACACACAGCTTAGTGTGACTCAATGCAAAGCATATACCAGCACGTGCACCCACACACACACTCACCTCCCTGTGACTGAGTGCACAGCCTGTACCAGCACACACACATACAAAAACTCACACATGGTTGTGACTCAATGTACAATCCACACCAGCACATACACACACATGACACCTCAGTGTGATCCAATGCTCAGTTTATACCAGCACAACCACACGGCTCACTGTGACTCAGTGCACAGCGTATGACATCACACACACACACACATACACCTCACTGTGACTCAATGTGCAGCCTGTACCTGCACAGAAACAAACACACACATCACTGTGATGCGATATGCAACCTATACCAGCACACACACACACACACACACACACCAAAGTGTGACTCGATGGTCATCCTACATGAGAACACACAGACACACACATCCCTCACTGTGACACAATGCACAGTCTATACCAGCCTGCACACACTCACATGACACTGTGACTCAATGCACAATCTGTAATAGCCCACACACGAACACGTACACACCTTATTGTGATTCAATGCACAGCCTATATGTGAACACACACACATACTAACATGCACTCACACATGTCTCACGATGACTCAATCGCCTGTACAAGCACACACACATGGCTCACTGGGAGTCAGTGCCCACTCCATACCAGCACCAAACACACAACACAGCTCACTGTGACTCAAGGCACAGTGTATGGCAGCACACACACACAGGCACACTCATACCCACATCTCACTGTGCCGGTAAGCCTGTGAAAGCACACGCACAATGAAACAAACACCCCTCACTGTGACTCACTGCATATCCTATACCAGTGCACTCTCACACACACACACATGGCTGACTGTGAATGAATGCACACTCTATACCTGGAAACACACAAACACACACACACACAGCTCCCTGTGACTCAGTGCACAGGATATGCTAGCAGACATACACACACAGAGAAGCACATACAGCAAACTGTGAGTCAATCCACAGCCCATACCTCGACACATGCACACATACTGACACTCAAAAACACAGCTCAGTGTGATTCAATGCAAATCCTATACCAGAAAGTGCACACACACACACACAAACCTCCCTATGAATCAGTGCATAGCGTATAACATCACACACATACACCTCACTGTGACTCAATGTGCTGCCTCTACCTGCACATACACCCACAAACAACTCAATATGACTCAATGTGCAGGCTGTACCAGCACACACACACACATGTGCACACACACCTCAGTGTGCCTCAATTGTCAGCCTATACCAGAACACACAGACACAAACACCTCTCACTCTGACTCAATGCACAACCTATACCAGCATGCACACACACTCACATGGCACAGTGAATCAAGGCACAATGTTACAAGCACATGCACACACACCTCAGAGTGACTCAAAGCTCAGCCTATACCAGCACACACGCACACGCACACACACATGCACAGATGCAGGCCTCACTGTGACTCAATGCACAGCCTATACCAGAATACACACACACCCCAACACGCACTCACACATGGCTCACTGGTACTCAATCAATCGCCTATACCAGCACACACGCACACAGCTCACTGTGACTCAATGCAGTCTGTATCACCACACACTCACACACGCACCCATGAGTCAATAATGCCCATATCAGCACAATAAAGCCCATACCAGCACACAAACTCACATGCACACACACACACACGAGACTGTGACTGAAAACGCTTCCTGTACCAGCACACACACACACAAACACTACACTGTGACTCAATGCACAGCCTATACGAGCACACATATACACACACACACACAGCTCACAGTGACTGAATACAGAGTCTATATCAGCGCACACACAGACACACAGACACACACAGCCCACTGTGTCTCAATGGTCATCCAGTGCCAGCACACACACACACACACACACACATGCAAACACACACACTAGTTCATGTCAAAGTGGATTAAACCACAGTCCATACCATCACAGACACAAACACACCGCACTACTCACTGTGACTCAATGCACAGTCTACACCAGCAAATACACACACACACATACACACACAACTCCCACACATTTAACTGTGACTCAGTGCTGTGACTATAGCAGCTCACCACACACACATGGTTCACTGTGACTCAATGCACAGCCAATATCTGTACACACACACACACACACCGCTCAGTGATTCAATGCAAATCCCATATCAGCATACACATACACATACACTCACCTAGGTGTGACTCAATTCTAGGCCTATAGCAGCACACACACACACCTTACTGTGACTCATGCAGACTCTACAGCACCAAATACACAAACACTAACACAGGGCTGGGATTCAATGCACAGTCCATACCAGCAAAGGCACACACACCACACCACACTGTGACTCAATGCTCAGATTATACCAGCACACACACACGGCTCACTCTGTCCTAGTGCACAGCATATAACATCACACACACACACACCCCACACTGTGACTCAATGTGCAGCCTGTACCTGCACATACACACACACACACCTCACTGTGACAAAAAGTGGAGCCTATACCAGCACACACACACCCCTGTGTGACACAACGGTCAGCCTATACCAGAACACGCAGACACACACACACATAACTGTGACTCAATGCACAGACTATACCAGCGTGCACACAAACACACAGCACTCTGACTCAATGTACAATGTATACCAAAACACACAAGCATACACACACACCTCAGTGGGACTCAATGCACAGCCTATACCAGCACACACACATACACACCTGCACAGATACAGGGTTCACCGTGACTCAATGCACAGCCTATAGAAGAACACACACACATACCATCATGCACACACACATGGCTGACCGTGACTCAATCAATCGCGTATACCAGCACACACACACACGACTCACTGTGACTCAATGCAGTCTTTAGCACAACAAACACAGACACACACACCCCATGGAATCAATGAAAGCCCACCAACACACACACTCTCATACACACACACACATGGCTCACTGTGACTCAATGCACAGTCTGTATCACCACACACACACACACACATACACCTCAGTTACTCAATGCAAAGACCATATGAGCACACAAACACACAAACACAAATAACTGATTAAATGCTCCACACATACTAGTGCACACACACACAGACATGCTCACTGTGATTCAAGGCACAGTCTACACGAGCACAGTAACACACAAACAACTCATTTTGACTCAATGCGCAGTCTACAGCAGCACACACACACACATAACTCACTGTGACTCAATCCACAGCCTATATCAGCACACAGACACACACAAGGCTCACTGTGATTCAATGAAATTTGTAGCACCACACACACACACACAAACACACACATACACCTCAGTGACTCAATGCAAAGCCCATACGAACACTCACAGACACACACCTAACTGTGATTCAGTGCTCAACCTGTACCAGCACACAGACGCACACACAGACACACACACACATGCACGGCTCATTCTGACATAATGTACAGTTCTTACCAGCACAAACACATGCAACACATCTCACTGTAACTCAATGCTCAGACTGTACTTGCACACACACAAGGCTCACTGTGAGTCAATGCACAGCCTATACCAGCAGAGACACACACACACTGCTCTCTATGACACAGTGCACATCCTGTACCATCACACACACACAGCTTATTGTGATGCAGTAGAGACTCTACACAACCAAATACACACACACACACGCACAGCTCACTGTGATTCCATGCAGACTCCATACCAGGGCACAAAAACACACAGCACACAACTCAGTGTGATTCAATGCTCACTTTATACCAAAACACACATAGACACACACACGGTTCTCTGTGACTCAGTGCACAGTCCATACCAGCACCGCACACACACTCACAGCTCACCTTGAATCAAAGCACAGCCTACCCCAGCAAACACACACACACAGTTCACTGTGACTCAATGCACAGGCTATACCAGCACACACACATATACACACACAGCTTACTGCGACACAATACAGTCTCTACACCACCAAATACACACACACACACATGCACAGCTCTATGTGATTCCATGCACATTCCATGCCAGTGCATACAGTCACACAGAACACACCTCAGTTTGACTCAATGCTCACAGTATGCCAAAACATACATAGACACACACACATGGCTCCCTGTTACTTAGTGCACAGTGTATGCTAGCAGAGTTACACACACAAAGAAACACACATGGCTCACTGTGAATCAATACACAGCCTGTACCTCCACACACACACACACACACATACAAACACTCACACACAGCTTAGTGTGACTCAATGCAAAGCATATACCAGCACGTGCACCCACACACACACTCACCTCCCTGTGACTGAGTGCACAGCCTGTACCAGCACACACACATACAAAAACTCACACATGGTTGTGACTCAATGTACAATCCACACCAGCACATACACACACATGACACCTCAGTGTGATCCAATGCTCAGTTTATACCAGCACAACCACACGGCTCACTGTGACTCAGTGCACAGCGTATGACATCACACACACACACACATACACCTCACTGTGACTCAATGTGCAGCCTGTACCTGCACAGAAACAAACACACACATCACTGTGATGCGATATGCAACCTATACCAGCACACACACACACACACACACACACCAAAGTGTGACTCGATGGTCATCCTACATGAGAACACACAGACACACACATCCCTCACTGTGACACAATGCACAGTCTATACCAGCCTGCACACACTCACATGACACTGTGACTCAATGCACAATCTGTAATAGCCCACACACGAACACGTACACACCTTATTGTGATTCAATGCACAGCCTATATGTGAACACACACACATACTAACATGCACTCACACATGTCTCACGATGACTCAATCGCCTGTACAAGCACACACACATGGCTCACTGGGAGTCAGTGCCCACTCCATACCAGCACCAAACACACAACACAGCTCACTGTGACTCAAGGCACAGTGTATGGCAGCACACACACACAGGCACACTCATACCCACATCTCACTGTGCCGGTAAGCCTGTGAAAGCACACGCACAATGAAACAAACACCCCTCACTGTGACTCACTGCATATCCTATACCAGTGCACTCTCACACACACACACATGGCTGACTGTGAATGAATGCACACTCTATACCTGGAAACACACAAACACACACACACACAGCTCCCTGTGACTCAGTGCACAGGATATGCTAGCAGACATACACACACAGAGAAGCACATACAGCAAACTGTGAGTCAATCCACAGCCCATACCTCGACACATGCACACATACTGACACTCAAAAACACAGCTCAGTGTGATTCAATGCAAATCCTATACCAGAAAGTGCACACACACACACACAAACCTCCCTATGAATCAGTGCATAGCGTATAACATCACACACATACACCTCACTGTGACTCAATGTGCTGCCTCTACCTGCACATACACCCACAAACAACTCAATATGACTCAATGTGCAGGCTGTACCAGCACACACACACACATGTGCACACACACCTCAGTGTGCCTCAATTGTCAGCCTATACCAGAACACACAGACACAAACACCTCTCACTCTGACTCAATGCACAACCTATACCAGCATGCACACACACTCACATGGCACAGTGAATCAAGGCACAATGTTACAAGCACATGCACACACACCTCAGAGTGACTCAAAGCTCAGCCTATACCAGCACACACGCACACGCACACACACATGCACAGATGCAGGCCTCACTGTGACTCAATGCACAGCCTATACCAGAACACACACACACCCCAACACGCACTCACACATGGCTCACTGGTAATCAATCGCCTATACCAGCACACACGCACACAGCTCACTGTGACTCAATGCAGTCTGTATCACCACACACTCACACACACACGCATGAGTCAATAATGCCCATACCAGCACAATAAAGCCCATACCAGCACACAAACTCACATGCACACACACACACACGAGACTGTGACTGAAAACGCTTCCTGTACCAGCACACACACACACAAACACTACACTGTGACTCAATGCACAGCCTATACGAGCACACATATACACACACACACACAGCTCACAGTGACTGAATACAGAGTCTATATCAGCGCACACACAGACACACAGATACACACAGCCCACTGTGTCTCAATGGTCATTCAGTGCCAGCACACACACACACACACAGACATGCAAACACACACACTAGTTCATGTCAAAGTGGATTAAACCACAGTCCATACCATCACAGACACAAACACACCGCACTACTCACTGTGACTCAATGCACAGTCTACACCAGCAAATACACACACACACATACACACACAACTCCCACACATTTAACTGTGACTCAGTGCTGTGACTATAGCAGCTCGCCACACACACATGGTTCACTGTGACTCAATGCACAGCCAATAACTGTACACACATACACACACACACACCGCTCAGTGATTCAATGCAAATCCCATATCAGCATACACATACACATACACTAACCTAGGTGTGACTCAATTCTAGGCCTATAGCAGCACACACACACACCTTACTGTAACTCATGCAGACTCTACAGCACCAAATACACAAACACTAACACAGGGCTGGGATTTAATGCACAGTCCATACCAGCAAAGGCACACACACCACACCACACTGTGACTCAATGCTCAGATTATACCAGCACACACACACGGCTCACTGTGTCCTAGTGCACAGCATATAACATCACACACACACACCCCCCACACTGTGACTCAATGTGCAGCCTGTACCTGCACATACACACACACACACCTCACTGTGACAAAAAGTGGAGCCTATACCAGCACACACACACCCCTGTGTGACACAAAGGTCAGCCTATACCAGAACACGCAGACACACACACACATAACTGTGACTCAATGCACAGACTATACCAGCGTGCACACAAACACACAGCACTCTGACTCAATGTACAATGTATACCAAAACACACAAGCATACACACACACCTCAGTGGGACTCAATGCACAGCCTATACCAGCACACACACATACACACCTGCACAGATACAGGGTTCACTGTGACTCAATGCGCAGCCTATAGAAGAACACACACACATACCATCATGCACACACACATGGCTGACCGTGACTCAATCAATCGCGTATACCAGCACACACACACACGACTCACTGTGACTCAATGCAGTCTTTAGCACAACAAACACAGACACACACACCCCATGGAATCAATGAAAGCCCACCAACACACACACTCTCATACACACACACACATGGCTCACTGTGACTCAATGCACAGTCTGTATCACCACACACACACACACATACACCTCAGTTACTCAATGCAAAGACCATACGAGCACACAAACACACAAACACAAATAACTGATTAAATGCTCCACACATACTAGTGCACACACACACAGACATGCTCACTGTGATTCAAGGCACAGTCTACACGAGCACAGTAACACACAAACAACTCATTTTGACTCAATGCGCAGTCTACAGCAGCACACAAACACACATAACTCACTGTGACTCAATCCACAGCCTATATCAGCACACAGACACACACAAGGCTCACTGTGATTCAATGAAATCTGTAGCACCACACACACACACAAACACACACATACACCTCAGTGACTCAATGCAAAGCCCATACGAACACTCACAGACACACACCTAACTGTGATTCAGTGCTCAACCTCTACCAGCACACAGATGCACACACAGACACACACACACATGCACGGCTCATTCTGACATAATGTACAGTTCTTACCAGCACAAACACATGCAACACATCTCACTGTAACTCAATGCTCAGACTGTACTTGCACACACACAAGGCTCACTGTGAGTCAATGCACAGCCTATACCAGCAGAGACACACACACACTGCTCTCTATGACACAGTGCACATCCTGTACCATCACACACACACACAGCTTATTGTGATGCAATAGAGACTCTACACAACCAAATACACACACACACACGCACAGCTCACTGTGATTCCATGCAGACTCCATACCAGGGCACAAAAACACACAGCACACAACTCAGTGTGATTCAATGCTCACTTTATACCAAAACACACATAGACACACACACGGTTCTCTGTGACTCAGTGCACAGTCCATACCAGCACCGCACACACACTCACAGCTCACCTTGAATCAAAGCACAGCCTACCCCAGCAAACACACACACACAGTTCACTGTGACTCAATGCACAGGCTATAACAGCACACACACATATACACACACAGCTTACTGCGACACAATACAGTCTCTACACCACCAAATACACACACACACACATGCACAGCTCTATGTGATTCCATGCACATTCCATGCCAGTGCATACAGTCACACAGAACACACCTCAGTTTGACTCAATGTTCACAGTATGCCAAAACATACATAGACACACACACATGGCTCCCTGTTACTTAGTGCACAGTGTATGCTAGCAGAGTTACACACACAAAGAAACACACATGGCTCACTGTGAATCAATACACAGCCTGTACCTCCACACACACACACATACAAACACTCACACACAGCTTAGTGTGACTCAATGCAAAGCATATACCAGCACGTGCACCCACACACACACTCACCTCCCTGTGACTGAGTGCACAGCCTGTACCAGCACACACACATACAAAAACTCACACATGGTTGTGACTCAATGTACAATCCACACCAGCACATACACACACATGACACCTCAGTGTGATCCAATGCTCAGTTTATACCAGCACAACCACACGGCTCACTGTGACTCAGTGCACAGCGTATGACATCACACACACACACACATACACCTCACTGTGACTCAATGTGCAGCCTGTACCTGCACAGAAACAAACACACACATCACTGTGATGCGATATGCAACCTATACCAGCACACACACACACACACACACACACCAAAGTGTGACTCGATGGTCATCCTACATGAGAACACACAGACACACACATCCCTCACTGTGACACAATGCACAGTCTATACCAGCCTGCACACACTCACATGACACTGTGACTCAATGCACAATCTGTAATAGCCCACACACGAACACGTACACACCTTATTGTGATTCAATGCACAGCCTATATGTGAACACACACACATACTAACATGCACTCACACATGTCTCACGATGACTCAATCGCCTGTACAAGCACACACACATGGCTCACTGGGAGTCAGTGCCCACTCCATACCAGCACCAAACACACAACACAGCTCACTGTGACTCAAGGCACAGTGTATGACAGCACACACACACAGGCACACTCATACCCACATCTCACTGTGCTGGTAAGCCTGTGAAAGCACACACACAATGAAAGAAACACCCCTCACTGTGACTCACTGCATATCCTATACCAGTGCACTCTCACACACACACACATGGCTGACTGTGAATGAATGCACACTCTATACCTGGAAACACACAAACACACACACACACACACGGCTCCCTGTGACTCAGTGCACAGGATATGCTAGCAGACATACACACACAGAGAAGCACATACAGCAAACTGTGAGTCAATCCACAGCCCATACCTCGACACATGCACACATACTGACACTCAAAAACACAGCTCAGTGTGATTCAATGCAAATCCTATACCAGAAAGTGCACACACACACACACAAACCTCCCTATGAATCAGTGCATAGCGTATAACATCACACACATACACCTCACTGTGACTCAATGTGCTGCCTCTACCTGCACATACACCCACAAACAACTCAATATGACTCAATGTGCAGGCTGTACCAGCACACACACACACATGTGCACACACACCTCAGTGTGCCTCAATTGTCAGCCTATACCAGAACACACAGACACAAACACCTCTCACTCTGACTCAATGCACAACCTATACCAGCATGCACACACACTCACATGGCACAGTGAATCAAGGCACAATGTTACAAGCACATGCACACACACCTCAGAGTGACTCAAAGCTCAGCCTATACCAGCACACACGCACACGCACACACACATGCACATATGCAGGCCTCACTGTGACTCAATGCACAGCCTATACCAGAACACACACACACCCCAACACGCACTCACACATGGCTCACTGGTAATCAATCGCCTATACCAGCACACACGCACACAGCTCACTGTGACTCAATGCAGTCTGTATCACCACACACTCACACACGCACCCATGAGTCAATAATGCCCATACCAGCACAATAAAGCCCATACCAGCACACAAACTCACATGCACACACACACACACGAGACTGTGACTGAAAACGCTTCCTGTACCAGCACACACACACACAAACACTACACTGTGACTCAATGCACAGCCTATACGAGCACACATATACACACACACACACAGCTCACAGTGACTGAATACAGAGTCTATATCAGCGCACACACAGACACACAGACACACACAGCTCACTGTGTCTCAATGGTCATCCAGTGCCAGCACAGACACACACACACACATGCAAACACACACACTAGTTCATGTCAAAGTGGATTAAACCACAGTCCATACCATCACAGACACAAACACACCGCACTACTCACTGTGACTCAATGCACAGTCTACACCAGCAAATACACACACACACATACACACACAACTCCCACACATTTAACTGTGACTCAGTGCTGTGACTATAGCAGCTCGCCACACACACATGGTTCACTGTGACTCAATGCACAGCCAATAACTGTACACACATACACACACACACACCGCTCAGTGATTCAATGCAAATCCCATATCAGCATACACATACACATACACTCACCTAGGTGTGACTCAATTCTAGGCCTATAGCAGCACACACACACACCTTACTGTGACTCATGCAGACTCTACAGCACCACATACACAAACACTAACACAGGGCTGGGATTCAATGCACAGTCCATACCAGCAAAGGCACACACACCACACCACACTGTGACTCAATGCTCAGATTATACCAGCACACACACACGGCTCACTGTGTCCAAGTGCACAACATATAACATCACACACACACACCCCCCACACTGTGACTCAATGTGCAGCCTGTACCTGCACATACACACACACACACCTCACTGTGACAAAAAGTGGAGCCTATACCAGCACACACACACCCCTGTGTGACACAATGGTCAGCCTATACCAGAACACACAGACACACACACACATAACTGTGACTCAATGCACAGACTATACCAGCGTGCACACAAACACACAGCACTCTGAATCAATGCACAATGTATACCAAAACACACAAGCATACACACACACCTCAGTGGGACTCAATGCACAGCCTATACCAGCACACACACATACACACCTGCACAGATACAGGGTTCACTGTGACTCAATGCACAGCCTATAGAAGAACACACACACATACCGTCATGCACACACACATGGCTGACCGTGACTCAATCAATCGCGTATACCAGCACACACACACACGACTCACTGTGACTCAATGCAGTCTTTAGCACAACAAACACAGACACACACACCCCATGGAATCAATGAAAGCCCACCAACACACACACTCTCATACACACACACACATGGCTCACTGTGACTCAATGCACAGTCTGTATCACCACACACACACACACATACACCTCAGTTACTCAATGCAAAGACCATACGAGCACACAAACACACAAACACAAATAACTGATTAAATGCTCCACACATACTAGTGCACACACACACAGACATGCTCACTGTGATTCAAGGCACAATCTACACGAGCACAGTAACACACAAACAACTCATTTTGACTCAATGCGCAGTCTACAGCAGCACACACACACACATAACTCACTGTGACTCAATCCACAGCCTATATCAGCACACAGACACACACAAGGCTCACTGTGATTCAATGAAATCTGTAGCACCACACACACACACAAACACACACATACACCTCAGTGACTCAATGCAAAGCCCATACGAATACTCACAGACACAAACCTAACTGTGATTCAGTGCTCAACCTCTACCAGCACACAGACGCACACACACATGCACGGCTCATTCTGACATAATGTACAGTTCTTACCAGCACAAACACATGCAACACATCTCACTGTAACTCAATGCTCAGACTGTACTTGCACACACACAAGGCTCACTGTGAGTCAATGCACAGCCTATACCAGCAGAGACACACACACACTGCTCTCTATGACACAGTGCACATCCTGTACCATCACACACACACACAGCTTATTGTGATGCAATAGAGACTCTACACAACCAAATACACACACACACACGCACAGCTCACTGTGATTCCATGCAGACTCCATACCAGGGCACAAAAACACACAGCACACAACTCAGTGTGATTCAATGCTCACTTTATACCAAAACACACATAGACACACACACGGTTCTCTGTGACTCAGTGCACAGTCCATACCAGCACCACACACACACTCACAGCTCACCTTGAATCAAAGCACAGCCTACCCCAGCAAACACACACACACAGTTCACTGTGACTCAATGCACAGGCTATACCAGCACACACACATATACACACACAGCTTACTGCGACACAATACAGTCTCTACACCACCAAATACACACACACACACACATGCACAGCTCTATGTGATTCCATGCACATTCCATGCCAGTGCATACAGTCACACAGAACACACCTCAGTTTGACTCAATGCTCACAGTATGCCAAAACATACATAGACACACACACATGGCTCCCTGTTACTTAGTGCACAGTGTATGCTAGCAGAGTTACACACACAAAGAAACACACATGGCTCACTGTGAATCAATACACAGCATGTACCTCCACACACACACACATACAAACACTCACACACAGCTTAGTGTGACTCAATGCAAAGCATATACCAGCACGTGCACCCACACACACACTCACCTCCCTGTGACTGAGTGCACAGCCTGTACCAGCACACACACATACAAAAACTCACACATGGTTGTGACTCAATGTACAATCCACACCAGCACATACACACACATGACACCTCAGTGTGATCCAATGCTCAGTTTATACCAGCACAACCACACGGCTCACTGTGACTCAGTGCACAGCGTATGACATCACACACACACACACATACACCTCACTGTGACTCAATGTGCAGCCTGTACCTGCACAGAAACAAACACACACATCACTGTGATGCGATATGCAACCTATACCAGCACACACACACACACACACACACACAAAAGTGTGACTCGATGGTCATCCTACATGAGAACACACAGACACACACATCCCTCACTGTGACACAATGCACAGTCTATACCAGCCTGCACACACTCACATGACACTGTGACTCAATGCACAATCTGTAATAGCCCACACACGAACACGTACACACCTTATTGTGATTCAATGCACAGCCTATATGTGAACACACACACATACTAACATGCACTCACACATGTCTCACGATGACTCAATCGCCTGTACAAGCACACACACATGGCTCACTGGGAGTCAGTGCCCACTCCATACCAGCACCAAACACACAACACAGCTCACTGTGACTCAAGGCACAGTGTATGGCAGCACACACACACAGGCACACTCATACCCACATCTCACTGTGCCGGTAAGCCTGTGAAAGCACACGCACAATGAAACAAACACCCCTCACTGTGACTCACTGCATATCCTATACCAGTGCACTCTCACACACACACACATGGCTGACTGTGAATGAATGCACACTCTATACCTGGAAACACACAAACACACACACACACACAGCTCCCTGTGACTCAGTGCACAGGATATGCTAGCAGACATACACACACAGAGAAGCACATACAGCAAACTGTGAGTCAATCCACAGCCCATACCTCGACACATGCACACATACTGACACTCAAAAACACAGCTCAGTGTGATTCAATGCAAATCCTATACCAGAAAGTGCACACACACACAAACAAACCTCCCTATGAATCAGTGCATAGCGTATAACATCACACACATACACCTCACTGTGACTCAATGTGCTGCCTCTACCTGCACATACACCCACAAACAACTCAATATGACTCAATGTGCAGGCTGTACCAGCACACACACACACATGTGCACACACACCTCAGTGTGCCTCAATTGTCAGCCTATACCAGAACACACAGACACAAACACCTCTCACTCTGACTCAATGCACAACCTATACCAGCATGCACACACACTCACATGGCACAGTGAATCAAGGCACAATGTTACAAGCACATGCACACACACCTCAGAGTGACTCAAAGCTCAGCCTATACCAGCACACACGCACACGCACACACACATGCACAGATGCAGGCCTCACTGTGACTCAATGCACAGCCTATACCAGAACACACACACACCCCAACACGCACTCACACATGGCTCACTGGTAATCAATCGCCTATACCAGCACACACGCACACAGCTCACTGTGACTCAATGCAGTCTGTATCACCACACACTCACACACACACCCATGAGTCAATAATGCCCATACCAGCACAATAAAGCCCATACCAGCACACAAACTCACATGCACACACACACACACGAGACTCTGACTGAAAACGCTTCCTGTACCAGCACACACACACACAAACACTACACTGTGACTCAATGCACAGCCTATACGAGCACACATATACACACACACACACAGCTCACAGTGACTGAATACAGAGTCTATATCAGCGCACACACAGACACACAGATACACACAGCCCACTGTGTCTCAATGGTCATTCAGTGCCAGCACACACACACACACACAGACACGCAAACACACACACTAGTTCATGTCAAAGTGGATTAAACCACAGTCCATACCATCACAGACACAAACACACCGCACTACTCACTGTGACTCAATGCACAGTCTACACCAGCAAATACACACACACACATACACACACAACTCCCACACATTTAACTGTGACTCAGTGCTGTGACTATAGCAGCTCGCCACACACACATGGTTCACTGTGACTCAATGCACAGCCAATAACTGTACACACATACACACACACACACCGCTCAGTGATTCAATGCAAATCCCATATCAGCATACACATACACATACACTCACCTAGGTGTGACTCAATTCTAGGCCTATAGCAGCACACAGACACACCTTACTGTGACTCATGCAGACTCTACAGCACCAAATACACAAACACTAACACAGGGCTGGGATTTAATGCACAGTCCATACCAGCAAAGGCACACACACCACACCACACTGTGACTCAATGCTCAGATTATACCAGCACACACACACGGCTCACTGTGTCCTAGTGCACAGCATATAACATCACACACACACACCCCCCACACTGTGACTCAATGTGCAGCCTGTACCTGCACATACACACACACACACCTCACTGTGACAAAAAGTGGAGCCTATACCAGCACACACACACCCCTGTGTGACACAAAGGTCAGCCTATACCAGAACACGCAGACACACACACACATAACTGTGACTCAATGCACAGACTATACCAGCGTGCACACAAACACACAGCACTCTGACTCAATGTACAATGTATACCAAAACACACAAGCATACACACACACCTCAGTGGGACTCAATGCACAGCCTATACCAGCACACACACATACACACCTGCACAGATACAGGGTTCACTGTGACTCAATGCACAGCCTATAGAAGAACACACACACATACCATCATGCACACACACATGGCTGACCGTGACTCAATCAATCGCGTATACCAGCACACACACACACGACTCACTGTGACTCAATGCAGTCTTTAGCACAACAAACACAGACACACACACCCCATGGAATCAATGAAAGCCCACCAACACACACACTCTCATACACACACACACATGGCTCACTGTGACTCAATGCACAGTCTGTATCACCACACACACACACACATACACCTCAGTTACTCAATGCAAAGACCATACGAGCACACAAACACACAAACACAAATAACTGATTAAATGCTCCACACATACTAGTGCACACACACACAGACATGCTCACTGTGATTCAAGGCACAGTCTACACGAGCACAGTAACACACAAACAACTCATTTTGACTCAATGCGCAGTCTACAGCAGCACACACACACACATAACTCACTGTGACTCAATCCACAGCCTATATCAGCACACAGACACACACAAGGCTCACTGTGATTCAATGAAATCTGTAGCACCACACACACACACAAACACACACATACACCTCAGTGACTCAATGCAAAGCCCATACGAATACTCACAGACACACACCTAACTGTGATTCAGTGCTCAACCTCTACCAGCACACAGACGCACACACACATGCACGGCTCATTCTGACATAATGTACAGTTCTTACCAGCACAAACACAGGCAACACATCTCACTGTAACTCAATGCTCAGACTGTACTTGCACACACACAAGGCTCACTGTGAGTCAATGCACAGCCTATACCAGCAGAGACACACACACACTGCTCTCTATGACACAGTGCACATCCTGTACCATCACACACACACACAGCTTATTGTGATGCAATAGAGACTCTACACAACCAAATACACACACACACACGCACAGCTCACTGTGATTCCATGCAGACTCCATACGAGGGCACAAAAACACACAGCACACAACTCAGTGTGATTCAATGCTCACTTTATACCAAAACACACATAGACACACACACGGTTCTCTGTGACTCAGTGCACAGTCCATACCAGCACCACACACACACTCACAGCTCACCTTGAATCAAAGCACAGCCTACCCCAGCAAACACACACACACAGTTCACTGTGACTCAATGCACAGGCTATACCAGCACACACACATATACACACACAGCTTACTGCGACACAATACAGTCTCTACACCACCAAATACACACACACACACATGCACAGCTCTATGTGATTCCATGCACATTCCATGCCAGTGCATACAGTCACACAGAACACACCTCAGTTTGACTCAATGCTCACAGTATGCCAAAACATACATAGACACACACACATGGCTCCCTGTTACTTAGTGCACAGTGTATGCTAGCAGAGTTACACACACAAAGAAACACACATGGCTCACTGTGAATCAATACACAGCATGTACCTCCACACACACACACATACAAACACTCACACACAGCTTAGTGTGACTCAATGCAAAGCATATACCAGCACGTGCACCCCCACACACACTCACCTCCCTGTGACTGAGTGCACAGCCTGTACCAGCACACACACATACAAAAACTCACACATGGTTGTGACTCAATGTACAATCCACACCAGCACATACACACACATGACACCTCAGTGTGATCCAATGCTCAGTTTATACCAGCACAACCACACGGCTCACTGTGACTCAGTGCACAGCGTATGACATCACACACACACACACATACACCTCACTGTGACTCAATGTGCAGCCTGTACCTGCACAGAAACAAACACACACATCACTGTGATGCGATATGCAACCTATACCAGCACACACACACACACACACACACACAAAAGTGTGACTCGATGGTCATCCTACATGAGAACACACAGACACACACATCCCTCACTGTGACACAATGCACAGTCTATACCAGCCTGCACACACTCACATGACACTGTGACTCAATGCACAATCTGTAATAGCCCACACACGAACACGTACACACCTTATTGTGATTCAATGCACAGCCTATATGTGAACACACACACATACTAACATGCACTCACACATGTCTCACGATGACTCAATCGCCTGTACAAGCACACACACATGGCTCACTGGGAGTCAGTGCCCACTCCATACCAGCACCAAACACACAACACAGCTCACTGTGACTCAAGGCACAGTGTATGGCAGCACACACACACAGGCACACTCATACCCACATCTCACTGTGCCGGTAAGCCTGTGAAATCACACGCACAATGAAACAAACACCCCTCACTGTGACTCACTGCATATCCTATACCAGTGCACTCTCACACACACACACATGGCTGACTGTGAATGAATGCACACTCTATACCTGGAAACACACAAACACACACACACACAGCTCCCTGTGACTCAGTGCACAGGATATGCTAGCAGACATACACACACAGAGAAGCACATACAGCAAACTGTGAGTCAATCCACAGCCCATACCTCGACACATGCACACATACTGACACTCAAAAACACAGCTCAGTGTGATTCAATGCAAATCCTATACCAGAAAGTGCACACACACACACACAAACCTCCCTATGAATCAGTGCATAGCGTATAACATCACACACATACACCTCACTGTGACTCAATGTGCTGCCTCTACCTGCACATACACCCACAAACAACTCAATATGACTCAATGTGCAGGCTGTACCAGCACACACACACACATGTGCACACACACCTCAGTGTGCCTCAATTGTCAGCCTATACCAGAACACACAGACACAAACACCTCTCACTCTGACTCAATGCACAACCTATACCAGCATGCACACACACTCACATGGCACAGTGAATCAAGGCACAATGTTACAAGCACATGCACACACACCTCAGAGTGACTCAAAGCTCAGCCTATACCAGCACACACGCACACGCACACACACATGCACATATGCAGGCCTCACTGTGACTCAATGCACAGCCTATACCAGAACACACACACACCCCAACACGCACTCACACATGGCTCACTGGTAATCAATCGCCTATACCAGCACACACGCACACAGCTCACTGTGACTCAATGCAGTCTGTATCACCACACACTCACACACACACGCATGAGTCAATAATGCCCATACCAGCACAATAAAGCCCATACCAGCACACAAACTCACATGCACACACACACACACGAGACTGTGACTGAAAACGCTTCCTGTACCAGCACACACACACACAAACACTACACTGTGACTCAATGCACAGCCTATACGAGCACACATATACACACACACACACAGCTCACAGTGACTGAATACAGAGTCTATATCAGCGCACACACAGACACACAGATACACACAGCCCACTGTGTCTCAATGGTCATTCAGTGCCAGCACACACACACACACACAGACATGCAAACACACACACTAGTTCATGTCAAAGTGGATTAAACCACAGTCCATACCATCACAGACACAAACACACCGCACTACTCACTGTGACTCAATGCACAGTCTACACCAGCAAATACACACACACACATACACACACAACTCCCACACATTTAACTGTGACTCAGTGCTGTGACTATAGCAGCTCGCCACACACACATGGTTCACTGTGACTCAATGCACAGCCAATAACTGTACACACATACACACACACACACCGCTCAGTGATTCAATGCAAATCCCATATCAGCATACACATACACATACACTCACCTAGGTGTGACTCAATTCTAGGCCTATAGCAGCACACACACACACCTTACTGTGACTCATGCAGACTCTACAGCACCAAATACACAAACACTAACACAGGGCTGGGATTTAATGCACAGTCCATACCAGCAAAGGCACACACACCACACCACACTGTGACTCAATGCTCAGATTATACCAGCACACACACACGGCTCACTGTGTCCTAGTGCACAGCATATAATATCACACACACACACCCCCCACACTGTGACTCAATGTGCAGCCTGTACCTGCACATACACACACACACACCTCACTGTGACAAAAAGTGGAGCCTATACCAGCACACACACACCCCTGTGTGACACAAAGGTCAGCCTATACCAGAACACGCAGACACACACATAACTGTGACTCAATGCACAGACTATACCAGCGTGCACACAAACACACAGCACTCTGACTCAATGTACAATGTATACCAAAACACACAAGCATACACACACACCTCAGTGGGACTCAATGCACAGCCTATACCAGCACACACACATACACACCTGCACAGATACAGGGTTCACTGTGACTCAATGCACAGCCTATAGAAGAACACACACACATACCATCATGCACACACACATGGCTGACCGTGACTCAATCAATCGCGTATACCAGCACACACACACACGACTCACTGTGACTCAATGCAGTCTTTAGCACAACAAACACAGACACACACACCCCATGGAATCAATGAAAGCCCACCAACACACACACTCTCATACACACACACACATTGCTCACTGTGACTCAATGCACAGTCTGTATCACCACACACACACACACATACACCTCAGTTACTCAATGCAAAGACCATACGAGCACACAAACACACAAACACAAATAACTGATTAAATGCTCCACACATACTAGTGCACACACACACAGACATGCTCACTGTGATTCAAGGCACAGTCTACACGAGCACAGTAACACACACACAACTCATTTTGACTCAATGCGCAGTCTACAGCAGCACACAAACACACATAACTCACTGTGACTCAATCCACAGCCTATATCAGCACACAGACACACACAAGGCTCACTGTGATTCAATGAAATCTGTAGCACCACACACACACACAAACACACACATACACCTCAGTGACTCAATGCAAAGCCCATACGAACACTCACAGACACACACCTAACTGTGATTCAGTGCTCAACCTCTACCAGCACACAGACGCACACACAGACACACACACACATGCACGGCTCATTCTGACATAATGTACAGTTCTTACCAGCACAAACACATGCAACACATCTCACTGTAACTCAATGCTCAGACTGTACTTGCACACACACAAGGCTCACTGTGAGTCAATGCACAGCCTATACCAGCAGAGACACACACACACTGCTCTCTATGACACAGTGCACATCCTGTACCATCACACACACACACAGCTTATTGTGATGCAATAGAGACTCTACACAACCAAATACACACACACACACGCACAGCTCACTGTGATTCCATGCAGACTCCATACCAGTGCACAAAAACACACAGCACACAACTCAGTGTGATTCAATGCTCACTTTATACCAAAACACACATAGACACACACACGGTTCTCTGTGACTCAGTGCACAGTCCATACCAGCACCGCACACACACTCACAGCTCACCTTGAATCAAAGCACAGCCTACCCCAGCAAACACACACACACAGTTCACTGTGACTCAATGCACAGGCTATACCAGCACACACACATATACACACACAGCTTACTGCGACACAATACAGTCTCTACACCACCAAATACACACACACACACATGCACAGCTCTATGTGATTCCATGCACATTCCATGCCAGTGCATACAGTCACACAGAACACACCTCAGTTTGACTCAATGTTCACAGTATGCCAAAACATACATAGACACACACACATGGCTCCCTGTTACTTAGTGCACAGTGTATGCTAGCAGAGTTACACACACAAAGAAACACACATGGCTCACTGTGAATCAATACACAGCCTGTACCTCCACACACACACACATACAAACACTCACACACAGCTTAGTGTGACTCAATGCAAAGCATATACCAGCACGTGCACCCACACACACACTCACCTCCCTGTGACTGAGTGCACAGCCTGTACCAGCACACACACATACAAAAACTCACACATGGTTGTGACTCAATGTACAATCCACACCAGCACATACACACACATGACACCTCAGTGTGATCCAATGCTCAGTTTATACCAGCACAACCACACGGCTCACTGTGACTCAGTGCACAGCGTATGACATCACACACACACACACATACACCTCACTGTGACTCAATGTGCAGCCTGTACCTGCACAGAAACAAACACACACATCACTGTGATGCGATATGCAACCTATACCAGCACACACACACACACACACACACACCAAAGTGTGACTCGATGGTCATCCTACATGAGAACACACAGACACACACATCCCTCACTGTGACACAATGCACAGTCTATACCAGCCTGCACACACTCACATGACACTGTGACTCAATGCACAATCTGTAATAGCCCACACACGAACACGTACACACCTTATTGTGATTCAATGCACAGCCTATATGTGAACACACACACATACTAACATGCACTCACACATGTCTCACGATGACTCAATCGCCTGTACAAGCACACACACATGGCTCACTGGGAGTCAGTGCCCACTCCATACCAGCACCAAACACACAACACAGCTCACTGTGACTCAAGGCACAGTGTATGGCAGCACACACACACAGGCACACTCATACCCACATCTCACTGTGCCGGTAAGACTGTGAAAGCACACGCACAATGAAACAAACACCCCTCACTGTGACTCACTGCATATCCTATACCAGTGCACTCTCACACACACACACATGGCTGACTGTGAATGAATGCACACTCTATACCTGGAAACACACAAACACACACACACACGGCTCCCTGTGACTCAGTGCACAGGATATGCTAGCAGACATACACACACAGAGAAGCACATACAGCAAACTGTGAGTCAATCCACAGCCCATACCTCGACACATGCACACATACTGACACTCAAAAACACAGCTCAGTGTGATTCAATGCAAATCCTATACCAGAAAGTGCACACACACACACACAAACCTCCCTATGAATCAGTGCATAGCGTATAACATCACACACATACACCTCACTGTGACTCAATGTGCTGCCTCTACCTGCACATACACCCACAAACAACTCAATATGACTCAATGTGCAGGCTGTACCAGCACACACACACACATGTGCACACACACCTCAGTGTGCCTCAATTGTCAGCCTATACCAGAACACACAGACACAAACACCTCTCACTCTGACTCAATGCACAACCTATACCAGCATGCACACACACTCACATGGCACAGTGAATCAAGGCACAATGTTACAAGCACATGCACACACACCTCAGAGTGACTCAAAGCTCAGCCTATACCAGCACACACGCACACGCACACACACATGCACAGATGCAGGCCTCACTGTGACTCAATGCACAGCCTATACCAGAATACACACACACCCCAACACGCACTCACACATGGCTCACTGGTACTCAATCAATCGCCTATACCAGCACACACGCACACAGCTCACTGTGACTCAATGCAGTCTGTATCACCACACACTCACACACGCACCCATGAGTCAATAATGCCCATACCAGCACAATAAAGCCCATACCAGCACACAAACTCACATGCACACACACACACACGAGACTGTGACTGAAAACGCTTCCTGTACCAGCACACACACACACAAACACTACACTGTGACTCAATGCACAGCCTATACGAGCACACATATACACACACACACACAGCTCACAGTGACTGAATACAGAGTCTATATCAGCGCACACACAGACACACAGACACACACAGCCCACTGTGTCTCAATGGTCATCCAGTGCCAGCACACACACACACACACACACACATGCAAACACACACACTAGTTCATGTCAAAGTGGATTAAACCACAGTCCATACCATCACAGACACAAACACACCGCACTACTCACTGTGACTCAATGCACAGTCTACACCAGCAAATACACACACACACATACACACACAACTCCCACACATTTAACTGTGACTCAGTGCTGTGACTATAGCAGCTCACCACACACACATGGTTCACTGTGACTCAATGCACAGCCAATAACTGTACACACACACACACACACCGCTCAGTGATTCAATGCAAATCCCATATCAGCATACACATACACATACACTCACCTAGGTGTGACTCAATTCTAGGCCTATAGCAGCACACACACACACCTTACTGTGACTCATGCAGACTCTACAGCACCAAATACACAAACACTAACACAGGGCTGGGATTCAATGCACAGTCCATACCAGCAAAGGCACACACACCACACCACACTGTGACTCAATGCTCAGATTATACCAGCACACACACACGGCTCACTCTGTCCTAGTGCACAGCATATAACATCACACACACACACACCCCACACTGTGACTCAATGTGCAGCCTGTACCTGCACATACACACACACACACCTCACTGTGACAAAAAGTGGAGCCTATACCAGCACACACACACCCCTGTGTGACACAAAGGTCAGCCTATACCAGAACACGCAGACACACACACACATAACTGTGACTCAATGCACAGACTATACCAGCGTGCACACAAACACACAGCACTCTGACTCAATGTACAATGTATACCAAAACACACAAGCATACACACACACCTCAGTGGGACTCAATGCACAGCCTATACCAGCACACACACATACACACCTGCACAGATACAGGGTTCACTGTGACTCAATGCACAGCCTATAGAAGAACACACACACATACCATCATGCACACACACATGGCTGACCGTGACTCAATCAATCGCGTATACCAGCACACACACACACGACTCACTGTGACTCAATGCAGTCTTTAGCACAACAAACACAGACACACACACCCCATGGAATCAATGAAAGCCCACCAACACACACACTCTCATACACACACACACATGGCTCACTGTGACTCAATGCACAGTCTGTATCACCACACACACACACACACATACACCTCAGTTACTCAATGCAAAGACCATACGAGCACACAAACACACAAACACAAATAACTGATTAAATGCTCCACACATACTAGTGCACACACACACAGACATGCTCACTGTGATTCAAGGCACAGTCTACACGAGCACAGTAACACACAAACAACTCATTTTGACTCAATGCGCAGTCTACAGCAGCACACACACACACATAACTCACTGTGACTCAATCCACAGCCTATATCAGCACACAGACACACACAAGGCTCACTGTGATTCAATGAAATCTGTAGCACCACACACACACACAAACACACACATACACCTCAGTGACTCAATGCAAAGCCCATACGAACACTCACAGACACACACCTAACTGTGATTCAGTGCTCAACCTGTACCAGCACACAGACGCACACACAGACACACACACACATGCACGGCTCATTCTGACATAATGTACAGTTCTTACCAGCACAAACACATGCAACACATCTCACTGTAACTCAATGCTCAGACTGTACTTGCACACACACAAGGCTCACTGTGAGTCAATGCACAGCCTATACCAGCAGAGACACACACACACTGCTCTCTATGACACAGTGCACATCCTGTACCATCACACACACACACAGCTTATTGTGATGCAGTAGAGACTCTACACAACCAAATACACACTCACACACGCACAGCTCACTGTGATTCCATGCAGACTCCATACCAGGGCACAAAAACACACAGCACACAACTCAGTGTGATTCAATGCTCACTTTATACCAAAACACACATAGACACACACACGGTTCTCTGTGACTCAGTGCACAGTCCATACCAGCACCGCACACACACTCACAGCTCACCTTGAATCAAAGCACAGCCTACCCCAGCAAACACACACACACAGTTCACTGTGACTCAATGCACAGGCTATACCAGCACACACACATATACACACACAGCTTACTGCGACACAATACAGTCTCTACACCACCAAATACACACACACACACATGCACAGCTCTATGTGATTCCATGCACATTCCATGCCAGTGCATACAGTCACACAGAACACACCTCAGTTTGACTCAATGCTCACAGTATGCCAAAACATACATAGACACACACACATGGCTCCCTGTTACTTAGTGCACAGTGTATGCTAGCAGAGTTACACACACAAAGAAACACACATGGCTCACTGTGAATCAATACACAGCCTGTACCTCCACACACACACACATACAAACACTCACACACAGCTTAGTGTGACTCAATGCAAAGCATATACCAGCACGTGCACCCACACACACACTCACCTCCCTGTGACTGAGTGCACAGCCTGTACCAGCACACACACATACAAAAACTCACACATGGTTGTGACTCAATGTACAATCCACACCAGCACATACACACACATGACACCTCAGTGTGATCCAATTCTCAGTTTATACCAGCACAACCACACGGCTCACTGTGACTCAGTGCACAGCGTATGACATCACACACACACACACATACACCTCACTGTGACTCAATGTGCAGCCTGTACCTGCACAGAAACAAACACACACATCACTGTGATGCGATATGCAACCTATACCAGCACACACACACACACACACACACACCAAAGTGTGACTCGATGGTCATCCTACATGAGAACACACAGACACACACATCCCTCACTGTGACACAATGCACAGTCTATACCAGCCTGCACACACTCACATGACACTGTGACTCAATGCACAATCTGTAATAGCCCACACACGAACACGTACACACCTTATTGTGATTAAATGCACAGCCTATATGTGAACACACACACATACTAACATGCACTCACACATGTCTCACGATGACTCAATCGTCTGTACAAGCACACACACATGGCTCACTGGGAGTCAGTGCCCACTCCATACCAGCACCAAACACACAACACAGCTCACTGTGACTCAAGGCACAGTGTATGGCAGCACACACACACAGGCACACTCATACCCACATCTCACTGTGCCGGTAAGACTGTGAAAGCACACGCACAATGAAACAAACACACTTCACTGTGACTCACTGCATATCCTATACCAGTGCACTCTCACACACACACACATGGCTGACTGTGAATGAATGCACACTCTATACCTGGAAACACACAAACACACACACACACACACGGCTCCCTGTGACTCAGTGCACAGGATATGCTAGCAGACATACACACACAGAGAAGCACATACAGCAAACTGTGAGTCAATCCACAGCCCATACCTCGACACATGCACACATACTGACACTCAAAAACACAGCTAAGTGTGATTCAATGCAAATCCTATACCAGAAAGTGCACACACACACACACAAACCTCCCTATGAATCAGTGCATAGCGTATAACATCACACACATACACCTCACTGTGACTCAATGTGCTGCCTCTACCTGCACATACACCCACAAACAACTCAATATGACTCAATGTGCAGGCTGTACCAGCACACACACACACATGTGCACACACACCTCAGTGTGCCTCAATTGTCAGCCTATACCAGAACACACAGACACAAACACCTCTCACTCTGACTCAATGCACAACCTATACCAGCATGCACACACACTCACATGGCACAGTGAATCAAGGCACAATGTTACAAGCACATGCACACACACCTCAGAGTGACTCAAAGCTCAGCCTATACCAGCACACACGCACACGCACACACACATGCACAGATGCAGGCCTCACTGTGACTCAATGCACAGCCTATACCAGAATACACACACACCCCAACACGCACTCACACATGGCTCACTGGTACTCAATCAATCGCCTATACCAGCACACACGCACACAGCTCACTGTGACTCAATGCAGTCTGTATCACCACACACTCACACACGCACCCATGAGTCAATAATGCCCATACCAGCACAATAAAGCCCATATCAGCACACAAACTCACATGCACACACACACACACGAGACTGTGACTGAAAACGCTTCCTGTACCAGCACACACACACACAAACACTACACTGTGACTCAATGCACAGCCTATACGAGCACACATATACACACACACACACAGCTCACAGTGACTGAATACAGAGTCTATATCAGCGCACACACAGACACACAGACACACACAGCCCACTGTGTCTCAATGGTCATCCAGTGCCAGCACACACACACACACACACACACATGCAAACACACACACTAGTTCATGTCAAAGTGGATTAAACCACAGTCCATACCATCACAGACACAAACACACCGCACTACTCACTGTGACTCAATGCACAGTCTACACCAGCAAATACACACACACACATACACACACAACTCCCACACATTTAACTGTGACTCAGTGCTGTGACTATAGCAGCTCACCACACACACATGGTTCACTGTGACTCAATGCACAGCCAATAACTGTACACACACACACACACACCGCTCAGTGATTCAATGCAAATCCCATATCAGCATACACATACACATACACTCACCTAGGTGTGACTCAATTCTAGGCCTATAGCAGCACACACACACACCTTACTGTAACTCATGCAGACTCTACAGCACCAAATACACAAACACTAACACAGGGCTGGGATTCAATGCACAGTCCATACCAGCAAAGGCACACACACCACACCACACTGTGACTCAATACTCAGATTATACCAGCACACACACACGGCTCACTCTGTCCTAGTGCACAGCATATAACATCACACACACACACACCCCACACTGTGACTCAATGTGCAGCCTGTACCTGCACATACACACACACACACCTCACTGTGACAAAAAGTGGAGCCTATACCAGCACACACACACCCCTGTGTGACACAAAGGTCAGCCTATACCAGAACACGCAGACACACACACACATAACTGTGACTCAATGCACAGACTATACCAGCGTGCACACAAACACACAGCACTCTGACTCAATGTACAATGTATACCAAAACACACAAGCATACACACACACCTCAGTGGGACTCAATGCACAGCCTATACCAGCACACACACATACACACCTGCACAGATACAGGGTTCACTGTGACTCAATGCACAGCCTATAGAAGAACACACACACATACCATCATGCACACACACATGGCTGACCGTGACTCAATCAATCGCGTATACCAGCACACACACACACGACTCACTGTGACTCAATGCAGTCTTTAGCACAACAAACACAGACACACACACCCCATGGAATCAATGAAAGCCCACCAACACACACACTCTCATACACACACACACATGGCTCACTGTGACTCAATGCACAGTCTGTATCACCACACACACACACACACATACACCTCAGTTACTCAATGCAAAGACCATACGAGCACACAAACACACAAACACAAATAACTGATTAAATGCTCCACACATACTAGTGCACACACACACAGACATGCTCACTGTGATTCAAGGCACAGTCTACACGAGCACAGTAACACACAAACAACTCATTTTGACTCAATGCGCAGTCTACAGCAGCACACACACACACATAACTCACTGTGACTCAATCCACAGCCTATATCAGCACACAGACACACACAAGGCTCACTGTGATTCAATGAAATCTGTAGCACCACACACACACACAAACACACACATACACCTCAGTGACTCAATGCAAAGCCCATACGAACACTCACAGACACACACCTAACTGTGATTCAGTGCTCAACCTCTACCAGCACACAGACGCACACACAGACACACACACACATGCACGGCTCATTCTGACATAATGTACAGTTCTTACCAGCACAAACACATGCAACACATCTCACTGTAACTCAATGCTCAGACTGTACTTGCACACACACAAGGCTCACTGTGAGTCAATGCACAGCCTATACCAGCAGAGACACACACACACTGCTCTCTATGACACAGTGCACATCCTGTACCATCACACACACACACAGCTTATTGTGATGCAGTAGAGACTCTACACAACCAAATACACACTCACACACGCACAGCTCACTGTGATTCCATGCAGACTCCATACCAGGGCACAAAAACACACAGCACACAACTCAGTGTGATTCAATGCTCACTTTATACCAAAACACACATAGACACACACACGGTTCTCTGTGACTCAGTGCACAGTCCATACCAGCACCGCACACACACTCACAGCTCACCTTGAATCAAAGCACAGCCTACCCCAGCAAACACACACACACAGTTCACTGTGACTCAATGCACAGGCTATACCAGCACACACACATATACACACACAGCTTACTGCGACACAATACAGTCTCTACACCACCAAATACACACACACACACATGCACAGCTCTATGTGATTCCATGCACATTCCATGCCAGTGCATACAGTCACACAGAACACACCTCAGTTTGACTCAATGCTCACAGTATGCCAAAACATACATAGACACACACACATGGCTCCCTGTTACTTAGTGCACAGTGTATGCTAGCAGAGTTACACACACAAAGAAACACACATGGCTCACTGTGAATCAATACACAGCCTGTACCTCCACACACACACACACATACAAACACTCACACACAGCTTAGTGTGACTCAATGCAAAGCATATACCAGCACGTGCACCCACACACACACTCACCTCCCTGTGACTGAGTGCACAGCCTGTACCAGCACACACACATACAAAAACTCACACATGGTTGTGACTCAATGTACAATCCACACCAGCACATACACACACATGACACCTCAGTGTGATCCAATTCTCAGTTTATACCAGCACAACCACACGGCTCACTGTGACTCAGTGCACAGCGTATGACATCACACACACACACACATACACCTCACTGTGACTCAATGTGCAGCCTGTACCTGCACAGAAACAAACACACACATCACTGTGATGCGATATGCAACCTATACCAGCACACACACACACACACACACACACCAAAGTGTGACTCGATGGTCATCCTACATGAGAACACACAGACACACACATCCCTCACTGTGACACAATGCACAGTCTATACCAGCCTGCACACACTCACATGACACTGTGACTCAATGCACAATCTGTAATAGCCCACACACGAACACGTACACACCTTATTGTGATTCAATGCACAGCCTATATGTGAACACACACACATACTAACATGCACTCACACATGTCTCACGATGACTCAATCGCCTGTACAAGCACACACACATGGCTCACTGGGAGTCAGTGCCCACTCCATACCAGCACCAAACACACAACACAGCTCACTGTGACTCAAGGCACAGTGTATGGCAGCACACACACACAGGCACACTCATACCCACATCTCACTGTGCCGGTAAGACTGTGAAAGCACACGCACAATGAAACAAACACCCCTCACTGTGACTCACTGCATATCCTATACCAGTGCACTCTCACACACACACACATGGCTGACTGTGAATGAATGCACACTCTATACCTGGAAACACACAAACACACACACACACGGCTCCCTGTGACTCAGTGCACAGGATATGCTAGCAGACATACACACACAGAGAAGCACATACAGCAAACTGTGAGTCAATCCACAGCCCATACCTCGACACATGCACACATACTGACACTCAAAAACACAGCTCAGTGTGATTCAATGCAAATCCTATACCAGAAAGTGCACACACACACACACAAACCTCCCTATGAATCAGTGCATAGCGTATAACATCACACACATACACCTCACTGTGACTCAATGTGCTGCCTCTACCTGCACATACACCCACAAACAACTCAATATGACTCAATGTGCAGGCTGTACCAGCACACACACACACATGTGCACACACACCTCAGTGTGCCTCAATTGTCAGCCTATACCAGAACACACAGACACAAACACCTCTCACTCTGACTCAATGCACAACCTATACCAGCATGCACACACACTCACATGGCACAGTGAATCAAGGCACAATGTTACAAGCACATGCACACACACCTCAGAGTGACTCAAAGCTCAGCCTATACCAGCACACACGCACACGCACACACACATGCACAGATGCAGGCCTCACTGTGACTCAATGCACAGCCTATACCAGAATACACACACACCCCAACACGCACTCACACATGGCTCACTGGTACTCAATCAATCGCCTATACCAGCACACACGCACACAGCTCACTGTGACTCAATGCAGTCTGTATCACCACACACTCACACACGCACCCATGAGTCAATAATGCCCATACCAGCACAATAAAGCCCATACCAGCACACAAACTCACATGCACACACACACACACGAGACTGTGACTGAAAACGCTTCCTGTACCAGCACACACACACACAAACACTACACTGTGACTCAATGCACAGCCTATACGAGCACACATATACACACACACACACAGCTCACAGTGACTGAATACAGAGTCTATATCAGCGCACACACAGACACACAGACACACACAGCCCACTGTGTCTCAATGGTCATCCAGTGCCAGCACACACACACACACACACACACATGCAAACACACACACTAGTTCATGTCAAAGTGGATTAAACCACAGTCCATACCATCACAGACACAAACACACCGCACTACTCACTGTGACTCAATGCACAGTCTACACCAGCAAATACACACACACACATACACACACAACTCCCACACATTTAACTGTGACTCAGTGCTGTGACTATAGCAGCTCACCACACACACATGGTTCACTGTGACTCAATGCACAGCCAATAACTGTACACACACACACACACACCGCTCAGTGATTCAATGCAAATCCCATATCAGCATACACATACACATACACTCACCTAGGTGTGACTCAATTCTAGGCCTATAGCAGCACACACACACACCTTACTGTAACTCATGCAGACTCTACAGCACCAAATACACAAACACTAACACAGGGCTGGGATTCAATGCACAGTCCATACCAGCAAAGGCACACACACCACACCACACTGTGACTCAATGCTCAGATTATACCAGCACACACACACGGCTCACTCTGTCCTAGTGCACAGCATATAACATCACACACACACACACCCCACACTGTGACTCAATGTGCAGCCTGTACCTGCACATACACACACACACACCTCACTGTGACAAAAAGTGGAGCCTATACCAGCACACACACACCCCTGTGTGACACAAAGGTCAGCCTATACCAGAACACGCAGACACACACACACATAACTGTGACTCAATGCACAGACTATACCAGCGTGCACACAAACACACAGCACTCTGACTCAATGTACAATGTATACCAAAACACACAAGCATACACACACACCTCAGTGGGACTCAATGCACAGCCTATACCAGCACACACACATACACACCTGCACAGATACAGGGTTCACTGTGACTCAATGCACAGCCTATAGAAGAACACACACACATACCATCATGCACACACACATGGCTGACCGTGACTCAATCAATCGCGTATACCAGCACACACACACACGACTCACTGTGACTCAATGCAGTCTTTAGCACAACAAACACAGACACACACACCCCATGGAATCAATGAAAGCCCACCAACACACACACTCTCATACACACACACACATGGCTCACTGTGACTCAATGCACAGTCTGTATCACCACACACACACACACACATACACCTCAGTTACTCAATGCAAAGACCATACGAGCACACAAACACACAAACACAAATAACTGATTAAATGCTCCACACATACTAGTGCACACACACACAGACATGCTCACTGTGATTCAAGGCACAGTCTACACGAGCACAGTAACACACAAACAACTCATTTTGACTCAATGCGCAGTCTACAGCAGCACACACACACACATAACTCACTGTGACTCAATCCACAGCCTATATCAGCACACAGACACACACAAGGCTCACTGTGATTCAATGAAATCTGCAGCACCACACACACACACAAACACACACATACACCTCAGTGACTCAATGCAAAGCCCATACGAACACTCACAGACACACACCTAACTGTGATTCAGTGCTCAACCTGTACCAGCACACAGACGCACACACAGACACACACACACATGCACGGCTCATTCTGACATAATGTACAGTTCTTACCAGCACAAACACATGCAACACATCTCACTGTAACTCAATGCTCAGACTGTACTTGCACACACACAAGGCTCACTGTGAGTCAATGCACAGCCTATACCAGCAGAGACACACACACACTGCTCTCTATGACACAGTGCACATCCTGTACCATCACACACACACACAGCTTATTGTGATGCAGTAGAGACTCTACACAACCAAATACACACTCACACACGCACAGCTCACTGTGATTCCATGCAGACTCCATACCAGGGCACAAAAACACACAGCACACAACTCAGTGTGATTCAATGCTCACTTTATACCAAAACACACATAGACACACACACGGTTCTCTGTGACTCAGTGCACAGTCCATACCAGCACCGCACACACACTCACAGCTCACCTTGAATCAAAGCACAGCCTACCCCAGCAAACACACACACACAGTTCACTGTGACTCAATGCACAGGCTATACCAGCACACACACATATACACACACAGCTTACTGCGACACAATACAGTCTCTACACCACCAAATACACACACACACACATGCACAGCTCTATGTGATTCCATGCACATTCCATGCCAGTGCATACAGTCACACAGAACACACCTCAGTTTGACTCAATGCTCACAGTATGCCAAAACATACATAGACACACACACATGGCTCCCTGTTACTTAGTGCACAGTGTATGCTAGCAGAGTTACACACACAAAGAAACACACATGGCTCACTGTGAATCAATACACAGCCTGTACCTCCACACACACACACACACATACAAACACTCACACACAGCTTAGTGTGACTCAATGCAAAGCATATACCAGCACGTGCACCCACACACACACTCACCTCCCTGTGACTGAGTGCACAGCCTGTACCAGCACACACACATACAAAAACTCACACATGGTTGTGACTCAATGTACAATCCACACCAGCACATACACACACATGACACCTCAGTGTGATCCAATTCTCAGTTTATACCAGCACAACCACACGGCTCACTGTGACTCAGTGCACAGCGTATGACATCACACACACACACACATACACTTCACTGTGACTCAATGTGCAGCCTGTACCTGCACAGAAACAAACACACACATCACTGTGATGCGATATGCAACCTATACCAGCACACACACACACACACACACACACCAAAGTGTGACTCGATGGTCATCCTACATGAGAACACACAGACACACACATCCCTCACTGTGACACAATGCACAGTCTATACCAGCCTGCACACACTCACATGACACTGTGACTCAATGCACAATCTGTAATAGCCCACACACGAACACGTACACACCTTATTGTGATTCAATGCACAGCCTATATGTGAACACACACACATACTAACATGCACTCACACATGTCTCACGATGACTCAATCGTCTGTACAAGCACACACACATGGCTCACTGGGAGTCAGTGCCCACTCCATACCAGCACCAAACACACAACACAGCTCACTGTGACTCAAGGCACAGTGTATGGCAGCACACACACACAGGCACACTCATACCCACATCTCACTGTGCCGGTAAGCCTGTGAAAGCACACGCACAATGAAACAAACACACTTCACTGTGACTCACTGCATATCCTATACCAGTGCACTCTCACACACACACACATGGCTGACTGTGAATGAATGCACACTCTATACCTGGAAACACACACACACACACACACACACACGGCTCCCTGTGACTCAGTGCACAGGATATGCTAGCAGACATACACACACAGAGAAGCACATACAGCAAACTGTGAGTCAATCCACAGCCCATACCTCGACACATGCACACATACTGACACTCAAAAACACAGCTCAGTGTGATTCAATGCAAATCCTATACCAGAAAGTGCACACACACACACACAAACCTCCCTATGAATCAGTGCATAGCGTATAACATCACACACATACACCTCACTGTGACTCAATGTGCTGCCTCTACCTGCACATACACCCACAAACAACTCAATATGACTCAATGTGCAGGCTGTACCAGCACACACACACACATGTGCACACACACCTCAGTGTGCCTCAATTGTCAGCCTATACCAGAACACACAGACACAAACACCTCTCACTCTGACTCAATGCACAACCTATACCAGCATGCACACACACTCACATGGCACAGTGAATCAAGGCACAATGTTACAAGCACATGCACACACACCTCAGAGTGACTCAAAGCTCAGCCTATACCAGCACACACGCACACGCACACACACATGCACAGATGCAGGCCTCACTGTGACTCAATGCACAGCCTATACCAGAATACACACACACCCCAACACGCACTCACACATGGCTCACTGGTACTCAATCAATCGCCTATACCAGCACACACGCACACAGCTCACTGTGACTCAATGCAGTCTGTATCACCACACACTCACACACGCACCCATGAGTCAATAATGCCCATATCAGCACAATAAAGCCCATATCAGCACACAAACTCACATGCACACACACACACACGAGACTGTGACTGAAAACGCTTCCTGTACCAGCACACACACACACAAACACTACACTGTGACTCAATGCACAGCCTATACGAGCACACATATACACACACACACACAGCTCACAGTGACTGAATACAGAGTCTATATCAGCGCACACACAGACACACAGACACACACAGCCCACTGTGTCTCAATGGTCATCCAGTGCCAGCACACACACACACACACACACACATGCAAACACACACACTAGTTCATGTCAAAGTGGATTAAACCACAGTCCATACCATCACAGACACAAACACACCGCACTACTCACTGTGACTCAATGCACAGTCTACACCAGCAAATACACACACACACATACACACACAACTCCCACACATTTAACTGTGACTCAGTGCTGTGACTATAGCAGCTCACCACACACACATGGTTCACTGTGACTCAATGCACAGCCAATATCTGTACACACACACACACACACCGCTCAGTGATTCAATGCAAATCCCATATCAGCATACACATACACATACACTCACCTAGGTGTGACTCAATTCTAGGCCTATAGCAGCACACACACACACCTTACTGTGACTCATGCAGACTCTACAGCACCAAATACACAAACACTAACACAGGGCTGGGATTCAATGCACAGTCCATACCAGCAAAGGCACACACACCACACCACACTGTGACTCAATGCTCAGATTATACCAGCACACACACACGGCTCACTCTGTCCTAGTGCACAGCATATAACATCACACACACACACACCCCACACTGTGACTCAATGTGCAGCCTGTACCTGCACATACACACACACACACCTCACTGTGACAAAAAGTGGAGCCTATACCAGCACACACACACCACTGTGTGACACAACGGTCAGCCTATACCAGAACACGCAGACACACACACACATAACTGTGACTCAATGCACAGACTATACCAGCGTGCACACAAACACACAGCACTCTGACTCAATGTACAATGTATACCAAAACACACAAGCATACACACACACCTCAGTGGGACTCAATGCACAGCCTATACCAGCACACACACATACACACCTGCACAGATACAGGGTTCACCGTGACTCAATGCACAGCCTATAGAAGAACACACACACATACCATCATGCACACACACATGGCTGACCGTGACTCAATCAATCGCGTATACCAGCACACACACACACGACTCACTGTGACTCAATGCAGTCTTTAGCACAACAAACACAGACACACACACCCCATGGAATCAATGAAAGCCCACCAACACACACACTCTCATACACACACACACATGGCTCACTGTGACTCAATGCACAGTCTGTATCACCACACACACACACACACATACACCTCAGTTACTCAATGCAAAGACCATATGAGCACACAAACACACAAACACAAATAACTGATTAAATGCTCCACACATACTAGTGCACACACACACAGACATGCTCACTGTGATTCAAGGCACAGTCTACACGAGCACAGTAACACACAAACAACTCATTTTGACTCAATGCGCAGTCTACAGCAGCACACACACACACATAACTCACTGTGACTCAATCCACAGCCTATATCAGCACACAGACACACACAAGGCTCACTGTGATTCAATGAAATTTGTAGCACCACACACACACACACAAACACACACATACACCTCAGTGACTCAATGCAAAGCCCATACGAACACTCACAGACACACACCTAACTGTGATTCAGTGCTCAACCTGTACCAGCACACAGACGCACACACAGACACACACACACATGCACGGCTCATTCTGACATAATGTACAGTTCTTACCAGCACAAACACATGCAACACATCTCACTGTAACTCAATGCTCAGACTGTACTTGCACACACACAAGGCTCACTGTGAGTCAATGCACAGCCTATACCAGCAGAGACACACACACACTGCTCTCTATGACACAGTGCACATCCTGTACCATCACACACACACACAGCTTATTGTGATGCAGTAGAGACTCTACACAACCAAATACACACACACACACGCACAGCTCACTGTGATTCCATGCAGACTCCATACCAGGGCACAAAAACACACAGCACACAACTCAGTGTGATTCAATGCTCACTTTATACCAAAACACACATAGACACACACACGGTTCTCTGTGACTCAGTGCACAGTCCATACCAGCACCGCACACACACTCACAGCTCACCTTGAATCAAAGCACAGCCTACCCCAGCAAACACACACACACAGTTCACTGTGACTCAATGCACAGGCTATACCAGCACACACACATATACACACACAGCTTACTGCGACACAATACAGTCTCTACACCACCAAATACACACACACACACATGCACAGCTCTATGTGATTCCATGCACATTCCATGCCAGTGCATACAGTCACACAGAACACACCTCAGTTTGACTCAATGCTCACAGTATGCCAAAACATACATAGACACACACACATGGCTCCCTGTTACTTAGTGCACAGTGTATGCTAGCAGAGTTACACACACAAAGAAACACACATGGCTCACTGTGAATCAATACACAGCCTGTACCTCCACACACACACACACACACACATACAAACACTCACACACAGCTTAGTGTGACTCAATGCAAAGCATATACCAGCACGTGCACCCACACACACACTCACCTCCCTGTGACTGAGTGCACAGCCTGTACCAGCACACACACATACAAAAACTCACACATGGTTGTGACTCAATGTACAATCCACACCAGCACATACACACACATGACACCTCAGTGTGATCCAATGCTCAGTTTATACCAGCACAACCACACGGCTCACTGTGACTCAGTGCACAGCGTATGACATCACACACACACACACACATACACCTCACTGTGACTCAATGTGCAGCCTGTACCTGCACAGAAACAAACACACACATCACTGTGATGCGATATGCAACCTATACCAGCACACACACACACACACACACACACCAAAGTGTGACTCGATGGTCATCCTACATGAGAACACACAGACACACACATCCCTCACTGTGACACAATGCACAGTCTATACCAGCCTGCACACACTCACATGACACTGTGACCCAATGCACAATCTGTAATAGCCCACACACGAACACGTACACACCTTATTGTGATTCAATGCACAGCCTATATGTGAACACACACACATACTAACATGCACTCACACATGTCTCACGATGACTCAATCGCCTGTACAAGCACACACACATGGCTCAATGGGAGTCAGTGCCCACTCCATACCAGCACCAAACACACAACACAGCTCACTGTGACTCAAGGCACAGTGTATGGCAGCACACACACACAGGCACACTCATACCCACATCTCACTGTGCCGGTAAGCCTGTGAAAGCACACGCACAATGAAACAAACACCCTTCACTGTGACTCACTGCATATCCTATACCAGTGCACTCTCACACACACACACATGGCTGACTGTGAATGAATGCACACTCTATACCTGGAAACACACAAACACACACACACACACATGGCTCCCTGTGACTCAGTGCACAGGATATGCTAGCAGACATACACACACAGAGAAGCACATACAGCAAACTGTGAGTCAATCCACAGCCCATACCTCGACACATGCACACATACTGACACTCAAAAACACAGCTCAGTGTGATTCAATGCAAATCCTATACCAGAAAGTGCACACACACACACACAAACCTCCCTATGAATCAGTGCATAGCGTATAACATCACACACATACACCTCACTGTGACTCAATGTGCTGCCTCTACCTGCACATACACCCACAAACAACTCAATATGACTCAATGTGCAGGCTGTACCAGCACACACACACACATGTGCACACACACCTCAGTGTGCCTCAATTGTCAGCCTATACCAGAACACACAGACACAAACACCTCTCACTCTGACTCAATGCACAACCTATACCAGCATGCACACACACTCACATGGCACAGTGAATCAAGGCACAATGTTACAAGCACATGCACACACACCTCAGAGTGACTCAAAGCTCAGCCTATACCAGCACACACGCACACGCACACACACATGCACAGATGCAGGCCTCACTGTGACTCAATGCACAGCCTATACCAGAACACACACACACCCCAACACGCACTCACACATGGCTCACTGGTACTCAATCAATCGCCTATACCAGCACACACGCACACAGCTCACTGTGACTCAATGCAGTCTGTATCACCACACACTCACACACGCACCCATGAGTCAATAATGCCCATACCAGCACAATAAAGCCCATACCAGCACACAAACTCACATGCACACACACACACACGAGACTGTGACTGAAAACGCTTCCTGTACCAGCACACACACACACAAACACTACACTGTGACTCAATGCACAGCCTATACGAGCACACATATACACACACACTCAGCTCACAGTGACTGAATACAGAGTCTATATCAGCGCACACACAGACACACAGACACACACAGCCCACTGTGTCTCAATGGTCATCCAGTGCCAGCACACACACACACACACACACACATGCAAACACACACACTAGTTCATGTCAAAGTGGATTAAACCACAGTCCATACCATCACAGACACAAACACACCGCACTACTCACCGTGACTCAATGCACAGTCTACACCAGCAAATACACACACACACATACACACACAACTCCCACACATTTAACTGTGACTCAGTGCTGTGACTATAGCAGCTCACCACACACACATGGTTCACTGTGACTCAATGCACAGCCAATAACTGTACACACACACACACACACCGCTCAGTGATTCAATGCAAATCCCATATCAGCATACACATACACATACACTCACCTAGGTGTGACTCAATTCTAGGCCTATAGCAGCACACACACACACCTTACTGTAACTCATGCAGACTCTACAGCACCAAATACACAAACACTAACACAGGGCTGGGATTCAATGCACAGTCCATACCAGCAAAGGCACACACACCACACCACACTGTGACTCAATGCTCAGATTATACCAGCACACACACACGGCTCACTCTGTCCTAGTGCACAGCATATAACATCACACACACACACACCCCACACTGTGACTCAATGTGCAGCCTGTACCTGCACATACACACACACACACCTCACTGTGACAAAAAGTGGAGCCTATACCAGCACACACACACCCCTGTGTGACACAAAGGTCAGCCTATACCAGAACACGCAGACACACACACACATAACTGTGACTCAATGCACAGACTATACCAGCGTGCACACAAACACACAGCACTCTGACTCAATGTACAATGTATACCAAAACACACAAGCATACACACACACCTCAGTGGGACTCAATGCACAGCCTATACCAGCACACACACATACACACCTGCACAGATACAGGGTTCACTGTGACTCAATGCACAGCCTATAGAAGAACACACACACATACCATCATGCACACACACATGGCTGACCGTGACTCAATCAATCGCGTATACCAGCACACACACACACGACTCACTGTGACTCAATGCAGTCTTTAGCACAACAAACACAGACACACACACCCCATGGAATCAATGAAAGCCCACCAACACACACACTCTCATACACACACACACATGGCTCACTGTGACTCAATGCACAGTCTGTATCACCACACACACACACACACATACACCTCAGTTACTCAATGCAAAGACCATACGAGCACACAAACACACAAACACAAATAACTGATTAAATGCTCCACACATACTAGTGCACACACACACAGACATGCTCACTGTGATTCAAGGCACAGTCTACACGAGCACAGTAACACACAAACAACTCATTTTGACTCAATGCGCAGTCTACAGCAGCACACACACACACATAACTCACTGTGACTCAATCCACAGCCTATATCAGCACACAGACACACACAAGGCTCACTGTGATTCAATGAAATCTGTAGCACCACACACACACACAAACACACACATACACCTCAGTGACTCAATGCAAAGCCCATACGAACACTCACAGACACACACCTAACTGTGATTCAGTGCTCAACCTGTACCAGCACACAGACGCACACACAGACACACACACACATGCACGGCTCATTCTGACATAATGTACAGTTCTTACCAGCACAAACACATGCAACACATCTCACTGTAACTCAATGCTCAGACTGTACTTGCACACACACAAGGCTCACTGTGAGTCAATGCACAGCCTATACCAGCAGAGACACACACACACTGCTCTCTATGACACAGTGCACATCCTGTACCATCACACACACACACAGCTTATTGTGATGCAGTAGAGACTCTACACAACCAAATACACACACACACACGCACAGCTCACTGTGATTCCATGCAGACTCCATACCAGGGCACAAAAACACACAGCACACAACTCAGTGTGATTCAATGCTCACTTTATACCAAAACACACATAGACACACACACGGTTCTCTGTGACTCAGTGCACAGTCCATACCAGCACCGCACACACACTCACAGCTCACCTTGAATCAAAGCACAGCCTACCCCAGCAAACACACACACACAGTTCACTGTGACTCAATGCACAGGCTATACCAGCACACACACATATACACACACAGCTTACTGCGACACAATACAGTCTCTACACCACCAAATACACACACACACACATGCACAGCTCTATGTGATTCCATGCACATTCCATGCCAGTGCATACAGTCACACAGAACACACCTCAGTTTGACTCAATGCTCACAGTATGCCAAAACATACATAGACACACACACATGGCTCCCTGTTACTTAGTGCACAGTGTATGCTAGCAGAGTTACACACACAAAGAAACACACATGGCTCACTGTGAATCAATACACAGCCTGTACCTCCACACACACACACATACAAACACTCACACACAGCTTAGTGTGACTCAATGCAAAGCATATACCAGCACGTGCACCCACACACACACTCACCTCCCTGTGACTGAGTGCACAGCCTGTACCAGCACACACACATACAAAAACTCACACATGGTTGTGACTCAATGTACAATCCACACCAGCACATACACACACATGACACCTCAGTGTGATCCAATTCTCAGTTTATACCAGCACAACCACACGGCTCATTGTGACTCAGTGCACAGCGTATGACATCACACACACACACACATACACCTCACTGTGACTCAATGTGCAGCCTGTACCTGCACAGAAACAAACACACACATCACTGTGATGCGATATGCAACCTATACCAGCACACACACACACACACACACACACCAAAGTGTGACTCGATGGTCATCCTACATGAGAACACACAGACACACACATCCCTCACTGTGACACAATGCACAGTCTATACCAGCCTGCACACACTCACATGACACTGTGACTCAATGCACAATCTGTAATAGCCCACACACGAACACGTACACACCTTATTGTGATTCAATGCACAGCCTATATGTGAACACACACACATACTAACATGCACTCACACATGTCTCACGATGACTCAATCGTCTGTACAAGCACACACACATGGCTCACTGGGAGTCAGTGCCCACTCCATACCAGCACCAAACACACAACACAGCTCACTGTGACTCAAGGCACAGTGTATGGCAGCACACACACACAGGCACACTCATACCCACATCTCACTGTGCCGGTAAGCCTGTGAAAGCACACGCACAATGAAACAAACACACTTCACTGTGACTCACTGCATATCCTATACCAGTGCACTCTCACACACACACACATGGCTGACTGTGAATGAATGCACACTCTATACCTGGAAACACACAAACACACACACACACACACGGCTCCCTGTGACTCAGTGCACAGGATATGCTAGCAGACATACACACACAGAGAAGCACATACAGCAAACTGTGAGTCAATCCACAGCCCATACCTCGACACATGCACACATACTGACACTCAAAAACACAGCTCAGTGTGATTCAATGCAAATCCTATACCAGAAAGTGCACACACACACACACAAACCTCCCTATGAATCAGTGCATAGCGTATAACATCACACACATACACCTCACTGTGACTCAATGTGCTGCCTCTACCTGCACATACACCCACAAACAACTCAATATGACTCAATGTGCAGGCTGTACCAGCACACACACACACATGTGCACACACACCTCAGTGTGCCTCAATTGTCAGCCTATACCAGAACACACAGACACAAACACCTCTCACTCTGACTCAATGCACAACCTATACCAGCATGCACACACACTCACATGGCACAGTGAATCAAGGCACAATGTTACAAGCACATGCACACACACCTCAGAGTGACTCAAAGCTCAGCCTATACCAGCACACACGCACACGCACACACACATGCACAGATGCAGGCCTCACTGTGACTCAATGCACAGCCTATACCAGAATACACACACACCCCAACACGCACTCACACATGGCTCACTGGTACTCAATCAATCGCCTATACCAGCACACAGGCACACAGCTCACTGTGACTCAATGCAGTCTGTATCACCACACACTCACACACGCACCCATGAGTCAATAATGCCCATATCAGCACAATAAAGCCCATACCAGCACACAAACTCACATGCACACACACACACACGAGACTGTGACTGAAAACGCTTCCTGTACCAGCACACACACACACAAACACTACACTGTGACTCAATGCACAGCCTATACGAGCACACATATACACACACACACACAGCTCACAGTGACTGAATACAGAGTCTATATCAGCGCACACACAGACACACAGACACACACAGCCCACTGTGTCTCAATGGTCATCCAGTGCCAGCACACACACACACACACACACACATGCAAACACACACACTAGTTCATGTCAAAGTGGATTAAACCACAGTCCATACCATCACAGACACAAACACACCGCACTACTCACTGTGACTCAATGCACAGTCTACACCAGCAAATACACACACACACATACACACACAACTCCCACACATTTAACTGTGACTCAGTGCTGTGACTATAGCAGCTCACCACACACACATGGTTCACTGTGACTCAATGCACAGCCAATATCTGTACACACACACACACACACCGCTCAGTGATTCAATGCAAATCCCATATCAGCATACACATACACATACACTCACCTAGGTGTGACTCAATTCTAGGCCTATAGCAGCACACACACACACCTTACTGTGACTCATGCAGACTCTACAGCACCAAATACACAAACACTAACACAGGGCTGGGATTCAATGCACAGTCCATACCAGCAAAGGCACACACACCACACCACACTGTGACTCAATGCTCAGATTATACCAGCACACACACACGGCTCACTCTGTCCTAGTGCACAGCATATAACATCACACACACACACACCCCACACTGTGACTCAATGTGCAGCCTGTACCTGCACATACACACACACACACCTCACTGTGACAAAAAGTGGAGCCTATACCAGCACACACACACCCCTGTGTGACACAACGGTCAGCCTATACCAGAACACGCAGACACACACACACATAACTGTGACTCAATGCACAGACTATACCAGCGTGCACACAAACACACAGCACTCTGACTCAATGTACAATGTATACCAAAACACACAAGCATACACACACACCTCAGTGGGACTCAATGCACAGCCTATACCAGCACACACACATACACACCTGCACAGATACAGGGTTCACCGTGACTCAATGCACAGCCTATAGAAGAACACACACACATACCATCATGCACACACACATGGCTGACCGTGACTCAATCAATCGCGTATACCAGCACACACACACACGACTCACTGTGACTCAATGCAGTCTTTAGCACAACAAACACAGACACACACACCCCATGGAATCAATGAAAGCCCACCAACACACACACTCTCATACACACACACACATGGCTCACTGTGACTCAATGCACAGTCTGTATCACCACACACACACACACACATACACCTCAGTTACTCAATGCAAAGACCATATGAGCACACAAACACACAAACACAAATAACTGATTAAATGCTCCACACATACTAGTGCACACACACACAGACATGCTCACTGTGATTCAAGGCACAGTCTACACGAGCACAGTAACACACAAACAACTCATTTTGACTCAATGCGCAGTCTACAGCAGCACACACACACACATAACTCACTGTGACTCAATCCACAGCCTATATCAGCACACAGACACACACAAGGCTCACTGTGATTCAATGAAATTTGTAGCACCACACACACACACACAAACACACACATACACCTCAGTGACTCAATGCAAAGCCCATACGAACACTCACAGACACACACCTAACTGTGATTCAGTGCTCAACCTGTACCAGCACACAGACGCACACACAGACACACACACACATGCACGGCTCATTCTGACATAATGTACAGTTCTTACCAGCACAAACACATGCAACACATCTCACTGTAACTCAATGCTCAGACTGTACTTGCACACACACAAGGCTCACTGTGAGTCAATGCACAGCCTATACCAGCAGAGACACACACACACTGCTCTCTATGACACAGTGCACATCCTGTACCATCACACACACACACAGCTTATTGTGATGCAGTAGAGACTCTACACAACCAAATACACACACACACACGCACAGCTCACTGTGATTCCATGCAGACTCCATACCAGGGCACAAAAACACACAGCACACAACTCAGTGTGATTCAATGCTCACTTTATACCAAAACACACATAGACACACACACGGTTCTCTGTGACTCAGTGCACAGTCCATACCAGCACCGCACACACACTCACAGCTCACCTTGAATCAAAGCACAGCCTACCCCAGCAAACACACACACACAGTTCACTGTGACTCAATGCACAGGCTATACCAGCACACACACATATACACACACAGCTTACTGCGACACAATACAGTCTCTACACCACCAAATACACACACACACACATGCACAGCTCTATGTGATTCCATGCACATTCCATGCCAGTGCATACAGTCACACAGAACACACCTCAGTTTGACTCAATGCTCACAGTATGCCAAAACATACATAGACACACACACATGGCTCCCTGTTACTTAGTGCACAGTGTATGCTAGCAGAGTTACACACACAAAGAAACACACATGGCTCACTGTGAATCAATACACAGCCTGTACCTCCACACACACACACACACACACATACAAACACTCACACACAGCTTAGTGTGACTCAATGCAAAGCATATACCAGCACGTGCACCCACACACACACTCACCTCCCTGTGACTGAGTGCACAGCCTGTACCAGCACACACACATACAAAAACTCACACATGGTTGTGACTCAATGTACAATCCACACCAGCACATACACACACATGACACCTCAGTGTGATCCAATGCTCAGTTTATACCAGCACAACCACACGGCTCACTGTGACTCAGTGCACAGCGTATGACATCACACACACACACACATACACCTCACTGTGACTCAATGTGCAGCCTGTACCTGCACAGAAACAAACACACACATCACTGTGATGCGATATGCAACCTATACCAGCACACACACACACACACACACACACCAAAGTGTGACTCGATGGTCATCCTACATGAGAACACACAGACACACACATCCCTCACTGTGACACAATGCACAGTCTATACCAGCCTGCACACACTCACATGACACTGTGACTCAATGCACAATCTGTAATAGCCCACACACGAACACGTACACACCTTATTGTGATTCAATGCACAGCCTATATGTGAACACACACACATACTAACATGCACTCACACATGTCTCACGATGACTCAATCGCCTGTACAAGCACACACACATGGCTCACTGGGAGTCAGTGCCCACTCCATACCAGCACCAAACACACAACACAGCTCACTGTGACTCAAGGCACAGTGTATGGCAGCACACACACACAGGCACACTCATACCCACATCTCACTGTGCCGGTAAGCCTGTGAAAGCACACGCACAATGAAACAAACACCCCTCACTGTGACTCACTGCATATCCTATACCAGTGCACTCTCACACACACACACATGGCTGACTGTGAATGAATGCACACTCTATACCTGGAAACACACAAACACACACACACAGCTCCCTGTGACTCAGTGCACAGGATATGCTAGCAGACATACACACACAGAGAAGCACATACAGCAAACTGTGAGTCAATCCACAGCCCATACCTCGACACATGCACACATACTGACACTCAAAAACACAGCTCAGTGTGATTCAATGCAAATCCTATACCAGAAAGTGCACACACACACACACAAACCTCCCTATGAATCAGTGCATAGCGTATAACATCACACACATACACCTCACTGTGACTCAATGTGCTGCCTCTACCTGCACATACACCCACAAACAACTCAATATGACTCAATGTGCAGGCTGTACCAGCACACACACACACATGTGCACACACACCTCAGTGTGCCTCAATTGTCAGCCTATACCAGAACACACAGACACAAACACCTCTCACTCTGACTCAATGCACAACCTATACCAGCATGCACACACACTCACATGGCACAGTGAATCAAGGCACAATGTTACAAGCACATGCACACACACCTCAGAGTGACTCAAAGCTCAGCCTATACCAGCACACACGCACACGCACACACACATGCACAGATGCAGGCCTCACTGTGACTCAATGCACAGCCTATACCAGAACACACACACACCCCAACACGCACTCACACATGGCTCACTGGTAATCAATCGCCTATACCAGCACACACGCACACAGCTCACTGTGACTCAATGCAGTCTGTATCACCACACACTCACACACACACGCATGAGTCAATAATGCCCATACCAGCACAATAAAGCCCATACCAGCACACAAACTCACATGCACACACACACACACGAGACTGTGACTGAAAACGCTTCCTGTACCAGCACACACACACACAAACACTACACTGTGACTCAATGCACAGCCTATACGAGCACACATATACACACACACACACAGCTCACAGTGACTGAATACAGAGTCTATATCAGCGCACACACAGACACACAGATACACACAGCCCACTGTGTCTCAATGGTCATTCAGTGCCAGCACACACACACACACACAGACATGCAAACACACACACTAGTTCATGTCAAAGTGGATTAAACCACAGTCCATACCATCACAGACACAAACACACCGCACTACTCACTGTGACTCAATGCACAGTCTACACCAGCAAATACACACACACACATACACACACAACTCCCACACATTTAACTGTGACTCAGTGCTGTGACTATAGCAGCTCGCCACACACACATGGTTCACTGTGACTCAATGCACAGCCAATAACTGTACACACATACACACACACACACCGCTCAGTGATTCAATGCAAATCCCATATCAGCATACACATACACATACACTCACCTAGGTGTGACTCAATTCTAGGCCTATAGCAGCACACACACACACCTTACTGTGACTCATGCAGACTCTACAGCACCAAATACACAAACACTAACACAGGGCTGGGATTTAATGCACAGTCCATACCAGCAAAGGCACACACACCACACCACACTGTGACTCAATGCTCAGATTATACCAGCACACACACACGGCTCACTGTGTCCTAGTGCACAGCATATAACATCACACACACACACCCCCCACACTGTGACTCAATGTGCAGCCTGTACCTGCACATACACACACACACACCTCACTGTGACAAAAAGTGGAGCCTATACCAGCACACACACACCCCTGTGTGACACAAAGGTCAGCCTATACCAGAACACGCAGACACACACACACATAACTGTGACTCAATGCACAGACTATACCAGCGTGCACACAAACACACAGCACTCTGACTCAATGTACAATGTATACCAAAACACACAAGCATACACACACACCTCAGTGGGACTCAATGCACAGCCTATACCAGCACACACACATACACACCTGCACAGATACAGGGTTCACTGTGACTCAATGCGCAGCCTATAGAAGAACACACACACATACCATCATGCACACACACATGGCTGACCGTGACTCAATCAATCGCGTATACCAGCACACACACACACGACTCACTGTGACTCAATGCAGTCTTTAGCACAACAAACACAGACACACACACCCCATGGAATCAATGAAAGCCCACCAACACACACACTCTCATACACACACACACATGGCTCACTGTGACTCAATGCACAGTCTGTATCACCACACACACACACACATACACCTCAGTTACTCAATGCAAAGACCATACGAGCACACAAACACACAAACACAAATAACTGATTAAATGCTCCACACATACTAGTGCACACACACACAGACATGCTCACTGTGATTCAAGGCACAGTCTACACGAGCACAGTAACACACAAACAACTCATTTTGACTCAATGCGCAGTCTACAGCAGCACACAAACACACATAACTCACTGTGACTCAATCCACAGCCTATATCAGCACACAGACACACACAAGGCTCACTGTGATTCAATGAAATCTGTAGCACCACACACACACACAAACACACACATACACCTCAGTGACTCAATGCAAAGCCCATACGAACACTCACAGACACACACCTAACTGTGATTCAGTGCTCAACCTCTACCAGCACACAGATGCACACACAGACACACACACACATGCACGGCTCATTCTGACATAATGTACAGTTCTTACCAGCACAAACACATGCAACACATCTCACTGTAACTCAATGCTCAGACTGTACTTGCACACACACAAGGCTCACTGTGAGTCAATGCACAGCCTATACCAGCAGAGACACACACACACTGCTCTCTATGACACAGTGCACATCCTGTACCATCACACACACACACAGCTTATTGTGATGCAGTAGAGACTCTACACAACCAAATACACACACACACACGCACAGCTCACTGTGATTCCATGCAGACTCCATACCAGGGCACAAAAACACACAGCACACAACTCAGTGTGATTCAATGCTCACTTTATACCAAAACACACATAGACACACACACGGTTCTCTGTGACTCAGTGCACAGTCCATACCAGCACCGCACACACACTCACAGCTCACCTTGAATCAAAGCACAGCCTACCCCAGCAAACACACACACACAGTTCACTGTGACTCAATGCACAGGCTATAACAGCACACACACATATACACACACAGCTTACTGCGACACAATACAGTCTCTACACCACCAAATACACACACACACACATGCACAGCTCTATGTGATTCCATGCACATTCCATGCCAGTGCATACAGTCACACAGAACACACCTCAGTTTGACTCAATGTTCACAGTATGCCAAAACATACATAGACACACACACATGGCTCCCTGTTACTTAGTGCACAGTGTATGCTAGCAGAGTTACACACACAAAGAAACACACATGGCTCACTGTGAATCAATACACAGCCTGTACCTCCACACACACACACACACACACATACAAACACTCACACACAGCTTAGTGTGACTCAATGCAAAGCATATACCAGCACGTGCACCCACACACACACTCACCTCCCTGTGACTGAGTGCACAGCCTGTACCAGCACACACACATACAAAAACTCACACATGGTTGTGACTCAATGTACAATCCACACCAGCACATACACACACATGACACCTCAGTGTGATCCAATGCTCAGTTTATACCAGCACAACCACACGGCTCACTGTGACTCAGTGCACAGCGTATGACATCACACACACACACACATACACCTCACTGTGACTCAATGTGCAGCCTGTACCTGCACAGAAACAAACACACACATCACTGTGATGCGATATGCAACCTATACCAGCACACACACACACACACACACACACCAAAGTGTGACTCGATGGTCATCCTACATGAGAACACACAGACACACACATCCCTCACTGTGACACAATGCACAGTCTATACCAGCCTGCACACACTCACATGACACTGTGACTCAATGCACAATCTGTAATAGCCCACACACGAACACGTACACACCTTATTGTGATTCAATGCACAGCCTATATGTGAACACACACACATACTAACATGCACTCACACATGTCTCACGATGACTCAATCGCCTGTACAAGCACACACACATGGCTCACTGGGAGTCAGTGCCCACTCCATACCAGCACCAAACACACAACACAGCTCACTGTGACTCAAGGCACAGTGTATGGCAGCACACACACACAGGCACACTCATACCCACATCTCACTGTGCCGGTAAGCCTGTGAAAGCACACGCACAATGAAACAAACACCCCTCACTGTGACTCACTGCATATCCTATACCAGTGCACTCTCACACACACACACATGGCTGACTGTGAATGAATGCACACTCTATACCTGGAAACACACAAACACACACACACACAGCTCCCTGTGACTCAGTGCACAGGATATGCTAGCAGACATACACACACAGAGAAGCACATACAGCAAACTGTGAGTCAATCCACAGCCCATACCTCGACACATGCACACATACTGACACTCAAAAACACAGCTCAGTGTGATTCAATGCAAATCCTATACCAGAAAGTGCACACACACACACACAAACCTCCCTATGAATCAGTGCATAGCGTATAACATCACACACATACACCTCACTGTGACTCAATGTGCTGCCTCTACCTGCACATACACCCACAAACAACTCAATATGACTCAATGTGCAGGCTGTACCAGCACACACACACACATGTGCACACACACCTCAGTGTGCCTCAATTGTCAGCCTATACCAGAACACACAGACACAAACACCTCTCACTCTGACTCAATGCACAACCTATACCAGCATGCACACACACTCACATGGCACAGTGAATCAAGGCACAATGTTACAAGCACATGCACACACACCTCAGAGTGACTCAAAGCTCAGCCTATACCAGCACACACGCACACGCACACACACATGCACAGATGCAGGCCTCACTGTGACTCAATGCACAGCCTATACCAGAACACACACACACCCCAACACGCACTCACACATGGCTCACTGGTAATCAATCGCCTATACCAGCACACACGCACACAGCTCACTGTGACTCAATGCAGTCTGTATCACCACACACTCACACACACACGCATGAGTCAATAATGCCCATACCAGCACAATAAAGCCCATACCAGCACACAAACTCACATGCACACACACACACACGAGACTGTGACTGAAAACGCTTCCTGTACCAGCACACACACACACAAACACTACACTGTGACTCAATGCACAGCCTATACGAGCACACATATACACACACACACACAGCTCACAGTGACTGAATACAGAGTCTATATCAGCGCACACACAGACACACAGATACACACAGCCCACTGTGTCTCAATGGTCATTCAGTGCCAGCACACACACACACACACAGACATGCAAACACACACACTAGTTCATGTCAAAGTGGATTAAACCACAGTCCATACCATCACAGACACAAACACACCGCACTACTCACTGTGACTCAATGCACAGTCTACACCAGCAAATACACACACACACATACACACACAACTCCCACACATTTAACTGTGACTCAGTGCTGTGACTATAGCAGCTCGCCACACACACATGGTTCACTGTGACTCAATGCACAGCCAATAACTGTACACACATACACACACACACACCGCTCAGTGATTCAATGCAAATCCCATATCAGCATACACATACACATACACTCACCTAGGTGTGACTCAATTCTAGGCCTATAGCAGCACACACACACACCTTACTGTGACTCATGCAGACTCTACAGCACCAAATACACAAACACTAACACAGGGCTGGGATTTAATGCACAGTCCATACCAGCAAAGGCACACACACCACACCACACTGTGACTCAATGCTCAGATTATACCAGCACACACACACGGCTCACTGTGTCCTAGTGCACAGCATATAACATCACACACACACACCCCCCACACTGTGACTCAATGTGCAGCCTGTACCTGCACATACACACACACACACCTCACTGTGACAAAAAGTGGAGCCTATACCAGCACACACACACCCCTGTGTGACACAAAGGTCAGCCTATACCAGAACACGCAGACACACACACACATAACTGTGACTCAATGCACAGACTATACCAGCGTGCACACAAACACACAGCACTCTGACTCAATGTACAATGTATACCAAAACACACAAGCATACACACACACCTCAGTGGGACTCAATGCACAGCCTATACCAGCACACACACATACACACCTGCACAGATACAGGGTTCACTGTGACTCAATGCGCAGCCTATAGAAGAACACACACACATACCATCATGCACACACACATGGCTGACCGTGACTCAATCAATCGCGTATACCAGCACACACACACACGACTCACTGTGACTCAATGCAGTCTTTAGCACAACAAACACAGACACACACACCCCATGGAATCAATGAAAGCCCACCAACACACACACTCTCATACACACACACACATGGCTCACTGTGACTCAATGCACAGTCTGTATCACCACACACACACACACATACACCTCAGTTACTCAATGCAAAGACCATACGAGCACACAAACACACAAACACAAATAACTGATTAAATGCTCCACACATACTAGTGCACACACACACAGACATGCTCACTGTGATTCAAGGCACAGTCTACACGAGCACAGTAACACACAAACAACTCATTTTGACTCAATGCGCAGTCTACAGCAGCACACAAACTCACATAACTCACTGTGACTCAATCCACAGCCTATATCAGCACACAGACACACACAAGGCTCACTGTGATTCAATGAAATCTGTAGCACCACACACACACACAAACACACACATACACCTCAGTGACTCAATGCAAAGCCCATACGAACACTCACAGACACACACCTAACTGTGATTCAGTGCTCAACCTCTACCAGCACACAGATGCACACACAGACACACACACACATGCACGGCTCATTCTGACATAATGTACAGTTCTTACCAGCACAAACACATGCAACACATCTCACTGTAACTCAATGCTCAGACTGTACTTGCACACACACAAGGCTCACTGTGAGTCAATGCACAGCCTATACCAGCAGAGACACACACACACTGCTCTCTATGACACAGTGCACATCCTGTACCATCACACACACACACAGCTTATTGTGATGCAATAGAGACTCTACACAACCAAATACACACACACACACGCACAGCTCACTGTGATTCCATGCAGACTCCATACCAGGGCACAAAAACACACAGCACACAACTCAGTGTGATTCAATGCTCACTTTATACCAAAACACACATAGACACACACACGGTTCTCTGTGACTCAGTGCACAGTCCATACCAGCACCGCACACACACTCACAGCTCACCTTGAATCAAAGCACAGCCTACCCCAGCAAACACACACACACAGTTCACTGTGACTCAATGCACAGGCTATAACAGCACACACACATATACACACACAGCTTACTGCGACACAATACAGTCTCTACACCACCAAATACACACACACACACATGCACAGCTCTATGTGATTCCATGCACATTCCATGCCAGTGCATACAGTCACACAGAACACACCTCAGTTTGACTCAATGTTCACAGTATGCCAAAACATACATAGACACACACACATGGCTCCCTGTTACTTAGTGCACAGTGTATGCTAGCAGAGTTACACACACAAAGAAACACACATGGCTCACTGTGAATCAATACACAGCCTGTACCTCCACACACACACACATACAAACACTCACACACAGCTTAGTGTGACTCAATGCAAAGCATATACCAGCACGTGCACCCACACACACACTCACCTCCCTGTGACTGAGTGCACAGCCTGTACCAGCACACACACATACAAAAACTCACACATGGTTGTGACTCAATGTACAATCCACACCAGCACATACACACACATGACACCTCAGTGTGATCCAATGCTCAGTTTATACCAGCACAACCACACGGCTCACTGTGACTCAGTGCACAGCGTATGACATCACACACACACACACATACACCTCACTGTGACTCAATGTGCAGCCTGTACCTGCACAGAAACAAACACACACATCACTGTGATGCGATATGCAACCTATACCAGCACACACACACACACACACACACACCAAAGTGTGACTCGATGGTCATCCTACATGAGAACACACAGACACACACATCCCTCACTGTGACACAATGCACAGTCTATACCAGCCTGCACACACTCACATGACACTGTGACTCAATGCACAATCTGTAATAGCCCACACACGAACACGTACACACCTTATTGTGATTCAATGCACAGCCTATATGTGAACACACACACATACTAACATGCACTCACACATGTCTCACGATGACTCAATCGCCTGTACAAGCACACACACATGGCTCACTGGGAGTCAGTGCCCACTCCATACCAGCACCAAACACACAACACAGCTCACTGTGACTCAAGGCACAGTGTATGGCAGCACACACACACAGGCACACTCATACCCACATCTCACTGTGCCGGTAAGCCTGTGAAAGCACACGCACAATGAAACAAACACCCCTCACTGTGACTCACTGCATATCCTATACCAGTGCACTCTCACACACACACACATGGCTGACTGTGAATGAATGCACACTCTATACCTGGAAACACACAAACACACACACACACAGCTCCCTGTGACTCAGTGCACAGGATATGCTAGCAGACATACACACACAGAGAAGCACATACAGCAAACTGTGAGTCAATCCACAGCCCATACCTCGACACATGCACACATACTGACACTCAAAAACACAGCTCAGTGTGATTCAATGCAAATCCTATACCAGAAAGTGCACACACACACACACAAACCTCCCTATGAATCAGTGCATAGCGTATAACATCACACACATACACCTCACTGTGACTCAATGTGCTGCCTCTACCTGCACATACACCCACAAACAACTCAATATGACTCAATGTGCAGGCTGTACCAGCACACACACACACATGTGCACACACACCTCAGTGTGCCTCAATTGTCAGCCTATACCAGAACACACAGACACAAACACCTCTCACTCTGACTCAATGCACAACCTATACCAGCATGCACACACACTCACATGGCACAGTGAATCAAGGCACAATGTTACAAGCACATGCACACACACCTCAGAGTGACTCAAAGCTCAGCCTATACCAGCACACACGCACACGCACACACACATGCACAGATGCAGGCCTCACTGTGACTCAATGCACAGCCTATACCAGAACACACACACACCCCAACACGCACTCACACATGGCTCACTGGTAATCAATCGCCTATACCAGCACACACGCACACAGCTCACTGTGACTCAATGCAGTCTGTATCACCACACACTCACACACACACGCATGAGTCAATAATGCCCATACCAGCACAATAAAGCCCATACCAGCACACAAACTCACATGCACACACACACACACGAGACTGTGACTGAAAACGCTTCCTGTACCAGCACACACACACACAAACACTACACTGTGACTCAATGCACAGCCTATACGAGCACACATATACACACACACACACAGCTCACAGTGACTGAATACAGAGTCTATATCAGCGCACACACAGACACACAGATACACACAGCCCACTGTGTCTCAATGGTCATTCAGTGCCAGCACACACACACACACACAGACATGCAAACACACACACTAGTTCATGTCAAAGTGGATTAAACCACAGTCCATACCATCACAGACACAAACACACCGCACTACTCACTGTGACTCAATGCACAGTCTACACCAGCAAATACACACACACACATACACACACAACTCCCACACATTTAACTGTGACTCAGTGCTGTGACTATAGCAGCTCGCCACACACACATGGTTCACTGTGACTCAATGCACAGCCAATAACTGTACACACATACACACACACACACCGCTCAGTGATTCAATGCAAATCCCATATCAGCATACACATACACATACACTCACCTAGGTGTGACTCAATTCTAGGCCTATAGCAGCACACACACACACCTTACTGTGACTCATGCAGACTCTACAGCACCAAATACACAAACACTAACACAGGGCTGGGATTTAATGCACAGTCCATACCAGCAAAGGCACACACACCACACCACACTGTGACTCAATGCTCAGATTATACCAGCACACACACACGGCTCACTGTGTCCTAGTGCACAGCATATAACATCACACACACACACCCCCCACACTGTGACTCAATGTGCAGCCTGTACCTGCACATACACACACACACACCTCACTGTGACAAAAAGTGGAGCCTATACCAGCACACACACACCCCTGTGTGACACAAAGGTCAGCCTATACCAGAACACGCAGACACACACACACATAACTGTGACTCAATGCACAGACTATACCAGCGTGCACACAAACACACAGCACTCTGACTCAATGTACAATGTATACCAAAACACACAAGCATACACACACACCTCAGTGGGACTCAATGCACAGCCTATACCAGCACACACACATACACACCTGCACAGATACAGGGTTCACTGTGACTCAATGCGCAGCCTATAGAAGAACACACACACATACCATCATGCACACACACATGGCTGACCGTGACTCAATCAATCGCGTATACCAGCACACACACACACGACTCACTGTGACTCAATGCAGTCTTTAGCACAACAAACACAGACACACACACCCCATGGAATCAATGAAAGCCCACCAACACACACACTCTCATACACACACACACATGGCTCACTGTGACTCAATGCACAGTCTGTATCACCACACACACACACACACATACACCTCAGTTACTCAATGCAAAGACCATACGAGCACACAAACACACAAACACAAATAACTGATTAAATGCTCCACACATACTAGTGCACACACACACAGACATGCTCACTGTGATTCAAGGCACAGTCTACACGAGCACAGTAACACACAAACAACTCATTTTGACTCAATGCGCAGTCTACAGCAGCACACACACACACATAACTCACTGTGACTCAATCCACAGCCTATATCAGCACACAGACACACACAAGGCTCACTGTGATTCAATGAAATCTGTAGCACCACACACACACACAAACACACACATACACCTCAGTGACTCAATGCAAAGCCCATACGAACACTCACAGACACACACCTAACTGTGATTCAGTGCTCAACCTGTACCAGCACACAGACGCACACACAGACACACACACACATGCACGGCTCATTCTGACATAATGTACAGTTCTTACCAGCACAAACACATGCAACACATCTCACTGTAACTCAATGCTCAGACTGTACTTGCACACACACAAGGCTCACTGTGAGTCAATGCACAGCCTATACCAGCAGAGACACACACACACTGCTCTCTATGACACAGTGCACATCCTGTACCATCACACACACACACAGCTTATTGTGATGCAGTAGAGACTCTACACAACCAAATACACACTCACACACGCACAGCTCACTGTGATTCCATGCAGACTCCATACCAGGGCACAAAAACACACAGCACACAACTCAGTGTGATTCAATGCTCACTTTATACCAAAACACACATAGACACACACACGGTTCTCTGTGACTCAGTGCACAGTCCATACCAGCACCGCACACACACTCACAGCTCACCTTGAATCAAAGCACAGCCTACCCCAGCAAACACACACACACAGTTCACTGTGACTCAATGCACAGGCTATACCAGCACACACACATATACACACACAGCTTACTGCGACACAATACAGTCTCTACACCACCAAATACACACACACACATGCACAGCTCTATGTGATTCCATGCACATTCCATGCCAGTGCATACAGTCACACAGAACACACCTCAGTTTGACTCAATGCTCACAGTATGCCAAAACATACATAGACACACACACATGGCTCCCTGTTACTTAGTGCACAGTGTATGCTAGCAGAGTTACACACACAAAGAAACACACATGGCTCACTGTGAATCAATACACAGCCTGTACCTCCACACACACACACATACAAACACTCACACACAGCTTAGTGTGACTCAATGCAAAGCATATACCAGCACGTGCACCCACACACACACTCACCTCCCTGTGACTGAGTGCACAGCCTGTACCAGCACACACACATACAAAAACTCACACATGGTTGTGACTCAATGTACAATCCACACCAGCACATACACACACATGACACCTCAGTGTGATCCAATTCTCAGTTTATACCAGCACAACCACACGGCTCACTGTGACTCAGTGCACAGCGTATGACATCACACACACACACACATACACCTCACTGTGACTCAATGTGCAGCCTGTACCTGCACAGAAACAAACACACACATCACTGTGATGCGATATGCAACCTATACCAGCACACACACACACACACACACACACCAAAGTGTGACTCGATGGTCATCCTACATGAGAACACACAGACACACACATCCCTCACTGTGACACAATGCACAGTCTATACCAGCCTGCACACACTCACATGACACTGTGACTCAATGCACAATCTGTAATAGCCCACACACGAACACGTACACACCTTATTGTGATTAAATGCACAGCCTATATGTGAACACACACACATACTAACATGCACTCACACATGTCTCACGATGACTCAATCGTCTGTACAAGCACACACACATGGCTCACTGGGAGTCAGTGCCCACTCCATACCAGCACCAAACACACAACACAGCTCACTGTGACTCAAGGCACAGTGTATGGCAGCACACACACACAGGCACACTCATACCCACATCTCACTGTGCCGGTAAGCCTGTGAAAGCACACGCACAATGAAACAAACACACTTCACTGTGACTCACTGCATATCCTATACCAGTGCACTCTCACACACACACACATGGCTGACTGTGAATGAATGCACACTCTATACCTGGAAACACACAAACACACACACACACACACGACTCCCTGTGACTCAGTGCACAGGATATGCTAGCAGACATACACACACAGAGAAGCACATACAGCAAACTGTGAGTCAATCCACAGCCCATACCTCGACACATGCACACATACTGACACTCAAAAACACAGCTAAGTGTGATTCAATGCAAATCCTATACCAGAAAGTGCACACACACACACACAAACCTCCCTATGAATCAGTGCATAGCGTATAACATCACACACATACACCTCACTGTGACTCAATGTGCTGCCTCTACCTGCACATACACCCACAAACAACTCAATATGACTCAATGTGCAGGCTGTACCAGCACACACACACACATGTGCACACACACCTCAGTGTGCCTCAATTGTCAGCCTATACCAGAACACACAGACACAAACACCTCTCACTCTGACTCAATGCACAACCTATACCAGCATGCACACACACTCACATGGCACAGTGAATCAAGGCACAATGTTACAAGCACATGCACACACACCTCAGAGTGACTCAAAGCTCAGCCTATACCAGCACACACGCACACGCACACACACATGCACAGATGCAGGCCTCACTGTGACTCAATGCACAGCCTATACCAGAATACACACACACCCCAACACGCACTCACACATGGCTCACTGGTACTCAATCAATCGCCTATACCAGCACACACGCACACAGCTCACTGTGACTCAATGCAGTCTGTATCACCACACACTCACACACGCACCCATGAGTCAATAATGCCCATACCAGCACAATAAAGCCCATACCAGCACACAAACTCACATGCACACACACACACACGAGACTGTGACTGAAAACGCTTCCTGTACCAGCACACACACACACAAACACTACACTGTGACTCAATGCACAGCCTATACGAGCACACATATACACACACACACACAGCTCACAGTGACTGAATACAGAGTCTATATCAGCGCACACACAGACACACAGACACACACAGCCCGCTGTGTCTCAATGGTCATCCAGTGCCAGCACACACACACACACACACACACATGCAAACACACACACTAGTTCATGTCAAAGTGGATTAAACCACAGTCCATACCATCACAGACACAAACACACCGCACTACTCACTGTGACTCAATGCACAGTCTACACCAGCAAATACACACACACACATACACACACAACTCCCACACATTTAACTGTGACTCAGTGCTGTGACTATAGCAGCTCACCACACACACATGGTTCACTGTGACTCAATGCACAGCCAATAACTGTACACACACACACACACACCGCTCAGTGATTCAATGCAAATCCCATATCAGCATACACATACACATACACTCACCTAGGTGTGACTCAATTCTAGGCCTATAGCAGCACACACACACACCTTACTGTAACTCATGCAGACTCTACAGCACCAAATACACAAACACTAACACAGGGCTGGGATTCAATGCACAGTCCATACCAGCAAAGGCACACACACCACACCACACTGTGACTCAATACTCAGATTATACCAGCACACACACACGGCTCACTCTGTCCTAGTGCACAGCATATAACATCACACACACACACACCCCACACTGTGACTCAATGTGCAGCCTGTACCTGCACATACACACACACACACCTCACTGTGACAAAAAGTGGAGCCTATACCAGCACACACACACCCCTGTGTGACACAAAGGTCAGCCTATACCAGAACACGCAGACACACACACACATAACTGTGACTCAATGCACAGACTATACCAGCGTGCACACAAACACACAGCACTCTGACTCAATGTACAATGTATACCAAAACACACAAGCATACACACACACCTCAGTGGGACTCAATGCACAGCCTATACCAGCACACACACATACACACCTGCACAGATACAGGGTTCACTGTGACTCAATGCACAGCCTATAGAAGAACACACACACATACCATCATGCACACACACATGGCTGACCGTGACTCAATCAATCGCGTATACCAGCACACACACACACGACTCACTGTGACTCAATGCAGTCTTTAGCACAACAAACACAGACACACACACCCCATGGAATCAATGAAAGCCCACCAACACACACACTCTCATACACACACACACATGGCTCACTGTGACTCAATGCACAGTCTGTATCACCACACACACACACACACATACACCTCAGTTACTCAATGCAAAGACCATACGAGCACACAAACACACAAACACAAATAACTGATTAAATGCTCCACACATACTAGTGCACACACACACAGACATGCTCACTGTGATTCAAGGCACAGTCTACACGAGCACAGTAACACACAAACAACTCATTTTGACTCAATGCGCAGTCTACAGCAGCACACACACACACATAACTCACTGTGACTCAATCCACAGCCTATATCAGCACACAGACACACACAAGGCTCACTGTGATTCAATGAAATCTGTAGCACCACACACACACACAAACACACACATACACCTCAGTGACTCAATGCAAAGCCCATACGAACACTCACAGACACACACCTAACTGTGATTCAGTGCTCAACCTGTACCAGCACACAGACGCACACACAGACACACACACACATGCACGGCTCATTCTGACATAATGTACAGTTCTTACCAGCACAAACACATGCAACACATCTCACTGTAACTCAATGCTCAGACTGTACTTGCACACACACAAGGCTCACTGTGAGTCAATGCACAGCCTATACCAGCAGAGACACACACACACTGCTCTCTATGACACAGTGCACATCCTGTACCATCACACACACACACAGCTTATTGTGATGCAGTAGAGACTCTACACAACCAAATACACACTCACACACGCACAGCTCACTGTGATTCCATGCAGACTCCATACCAGGGCACAAAAACACACAGCACACAACTCAGTGTGATTCAATGCTCACTTTATACCAAAACACACATAGACACACACACGGTTCTCTGTGACTCAGTGCACAGTCCATACCAGCACCGCACACACACTCACAGCTCACCTTGAATCAAAGCACAGCCTACCCCAGCAAACACACACACACAGTTCACTGTGACTCAATGCACAGGCTATACCAGCACACACACATATACACACACAGCTTACTGCGACACAATACAGTCTCTACACCACCAAATACACACACACACACATGCACAGCTCTATGTGATTCCATGCACATTCCATGCCAGTGCATACAGTCACACAGAACACACCTCAGTTTGACTCAATGCTCACAGTATGCCAAAACATACATAGACACACACACATGGCTCCCTGTTACTTAGTGCACAGTGTATGCTAGCAGAGTTACACACACAAAGAAACACACATGGCTCACTGTGAATCAATACACAGCCTGTACCTCCACACACACACACATACAAACACTCACACACAGCTTAGTGTGACTCAATGCAAAGCATATACCAGCACGTGCACCCACACACACACTCACCTCCCTGTGACTGAGTGCACAGCCTGTACCAGCACACACACATACAAAAACTCACACATGGTTGTGACTCAATGTACAATCCACACCAGCACATACACACACATGACACCTCAGTGTGATCCAATTCTCAGTTTATACCAGCACAACCACACGGCTCACTGTGACTCAGTGCACAGCGTATGACATCACACACACACACACATACACCTCACTGTGACTCAATGTGCAGCCTGTACCTGCACAGAAACAAACACACACATCACTGTGATGCGATATGCAACCTATACCAGCACACACACACACACACACACACACCAAAGTGTGACTCGATGGTCATCCTACATGAGAACACACAGACACACACATCCCTCACTGTGACACAATGCACAGTCTATACCAGCCTGCACACACTCACATGACACTGTGACTCAATGCACAATCTGTAATAGCCCACACACGAACACGTACACACCTTATTGTGATTCAATGCACAGCCTATATGTGAACACACACACATACTAACATGCACTCACACATGTCTCACGATGACTCAATCGTCTGTACAAGCACACACACATGGCTCACTGGGAGTCAGTGCCCACTCCATACCAGCACCAAACACACAACACAGCTCACTGTGACTCAAGGCACAGTGTATGGCAGCACACACACACAGGCACACTCATACCCACATCTCACTGTGCCGGTAAGCCTGTGAAAGCACACGCACAATGAAACAAACACACTTCACTGTGACTCACTGCATATCCTATACCAGTGCACTCTCACACACACACACATGGCTGACTGTGAATGAATGCACACTCTATACCTGGAAACACACAAACACACACACACACACACGGCTCCCTGTGACTCAGTGCACAGGATATGCTAGCAGACATACACACACAGAGAAGCACATACAGCAAACTGTGAGTCAATCCACAGCCCATACCTCGACACATGCACACATACTGACACTCAAAAACACAGCTAAGTGTGATTCAATGCAAATCCTATACCAGAAAGTGCACACACACACACACAAACCTCCCTATGAATCAGTGCATAGCGTATAACATCACACACATACACCTCACTGTGACTCAATGTGCTGCCTCTACCTGCACATACACCCACAAACAACTCAATATGACTCAATGTGCAGGCTGTACCAGCACACACACACACATGTGCACACACACCTCAGTGTGCCTCAATTGTCAGCCTATACCAGAACACACAGACACAAACACCTCTCACTCTGACTCAATGCACAACCTATACCAGCATGCACACACACTCACATGGCACAGTGAATCAAGGCACAATGTTACAAGCACATGCACACACACCTCAGAGTGACTCAAAGCTCAGCCTATACCAGCACACACGCACACGCACACACACATGCACAGATGCAGGCCTCACTGTGACTCAATGCACAGCCTATACCAGAATACACACACACCCCAACACGCACTCACACATGGCTCACTGGTACTCAATCAATCGCCTATACCAGCACACACGCACACAGCTCACTGTGACTCAATGCAGTCTGTATCACCACACACTCACACACGCACCCATGAGTCAATAATGCCCATACCAGCACAATAAAGCCCATACCAGCACACAAACTCACATGCACACACACACACACGAGACTGTGACTGAAAACGCTTCCTGTACCAGCACACACACACACAAACACTACACTGTGACTCAATGCACAGCCTATACGAGCACACATATACACACACACACACAGCTCACAGTGACTGAATACAGAGTCTATATCAGCGCACACACAGACACACAGACACACACAGCCCACTGTGTCTCAATGGTCATCCAGTGCCAGCACACACACACACACACACACACACATGCAAACACACACACTAGTTCATGTCAAAGTGGATTAAACCACAGTCCATACCATCACAGACACAAACACACCGCACTACTCACCGTGACTCAATGCACAGTCTACACCAGCAAATACACACACACACATACACACACAACTCCCACACATTTAACTGTGACTCAGTGCTGTGACTATAGCAGCTCACCACACACACATGGTTCACTGTGACTCAATGCACAGCCAATAACTGTACACACACACACACACACCGCTCAGTGATTCAATGCAAATCCCATATCAGCATACACATACACATACACTCACCTAGGTGTGACTCAATTCTAGGCCTATAGCAGCACACACACACACCTTACTGTAACTCATGCAGACTCTACAGCACCAAATACACAAACACTAACACAGGGCTGGGATTCAATGCACAGTCCATACCAGCAAAGGCACACACACCACACCACACTGTGACTCAATGCTCAGATTATACCAGCACACACACACGGCTCACTCTGTCCTAGTGCACAGCATATAACATCACACACACACACACCCCACACTGTGACTCAATGTGCAGCCTGTACCTGCACATACACACACACACACCTCACTGTGACAAAAAGTGGAGCCTATACCAGCACACACACACCCCTGTGTGACACAAAGGTCAGCCTATACCAGAACACGCAGACACACACACACATAACTGTGACTCAATGCACAGACTATACCAGCGTGCACACAAACACACAGCACTCTGACTCAATGTACAATGTATACCAAAACACACAAGCATACACACACACCTCAGTGGGACTCAATGCACAGCCTATACCAGCACACACACATACACACCTGCACAGATACAGGGTTCACTGTGACTCAATGCACAGCCTATAGAAGAACACACACACATACCATCATGCACACACACATGGCTGACCGTGACTCAATCAATCGCGTATACCAGCACACACACACACGACTCACTGTGACTCAATGCAGTCTTTAGCACAACAAACACAGACACACACACCCCATGGAATCAATGAAAGCCCACCAACACACACACTCTCATACACACACACACATGGCTCACTGTGACTCAATGCACAGTCTGTATCACCACACACACACACACACATACACCTCAGTTACTCAATGCAAAGACCATACGAGCACACAAACACACAAACACAAATAACTGATTAAATGCTCCACACATACTAGTGCACACACACACAGACATGCTCACTGTGATTCAAGGCACAGTCTACACGAGCACAGTAACACACAAACAACTCATTTTGACTCAATGCGCAGTCTACAGCAGCACACACACACACATAACTCACTGTGACTCAATCCACAGCCTATATCAGCACACAGACACACACAAGGCTCACTGTGATTCAATGAAATCTGTAGCACCACACACACACACAAACACACACATACACCTCAGTGACTCAATGCAAAGCCCATACGAACACTCACAGACACACACCTAACTGTGATTCAGTGCTCAACCTGTACCAGCACACAGACGCACACACAGACACACACACACATGCACGGCTCATTCTGACATAATGTACAGTTCTTACCAGCACAAACACATGCAACACATCTCACTGTAACTCAATGCTCAGACTGTACTTGCACACACACAAGGCTCACTGTGAGTCAATGCACAGCCTATACCAGCAGAGACACACACACACTGCTCTCTATGACACAGTGCACATCCTGTACCATCACACACACACACAGCTTATTGTGATGCAGTAGAGACTCTACACAACCAAATACACACACACACACGCACAGCTCACTGTGATTCCATGCAGACTCCATACCAGGGCACAAAAACACACAGCACACAACTCAGTGTGATTCAATGCTCACTTTATACCAAAACACACATAGACACACACACGGTTCTCTGTGACTCAGTGCACAGTCCATACCAGCACCGCACACACACTCACAGCTCACCTTGAATCAAAGCACAGCCTACCCCAGCAAACACACACACACAGTTCACTGTGACTCAATGCACAGGCTATACCAGCACACACACATATACACACACAGCTTACTGCGACACAATACAGTCTCTACACCACCAAATACACACACACACACATGCACAGCTCTATGTGATTCCATGCACATTCCATGCCAGTGCATACAGTCACACAGAACACACCTCAGTTTGACTCAATGCTCACAGTATGCCAAAACATACATTGACACACACACATGGCTCCCTGTTACTTAGTGCACAGTGTATGCTAGCAGAGTTACACACACAAAGAAACACACATGGCTCACTGTGAATCAATACACAGCCTGTACCTCCACACACACACACACACATACAAACACTCACACACAGCTTAGTGTGACTCAATGCAAAGCATATACCAGCACGTGCACCCACACACACACTCACCTCCCTGTGACTGAGTGCACAGCCTGTACCAGCACACACACATACAAAAACTCACACATGGTTGTGACTCAATGTACAATCCACACCAGCACATACACACACATGACACCTCAGTGTGATCCAATTCTCAGTTTATACCAGCACAACCACACGGCTCACTGTGACTCAGTGCACAGCGTATGACATCACACACACACACACATACACCTCACTGTGACTCAATGTGCAGCCTGTACCTGCACAGAAACAAACACACACATCACTGTGATGCGATATGCAACCTATACCAGCACACACACACACACACACACACACCAAAGTGTGACTCGATGGTCATCCTACATGAGAACACACAGACACACACATCCCTCACTGTGACACAATGCACAGTCTATACCAGCCTGCACACACTCACATGACACTGTGACTCAATGCACAATCTGTAATAGCCCACACACGAACACGTACACACCTTATTGTGATTCAATGCACAGCCTATATGTGAACACACACACATACTAACATGCACTCACACATGTCTCACGATGACTCAATCGTCTGTACAAGCACACACACATGGCTCACTGGGAGTCAGTGCCCACTCCATACCAGCACCAAACACACAACACAGCTCACTGTGACTCAAGGCACAGTGTATGGCAGCACACACACACAGGCACACTCATACCCACATCTCACTGTGCCGGTAAGCCTGTGAAAGCACACGCACAATGAAACAAACACACTTCACTGTGACTCACTGCATATCCTATACCAGTGCACTCTCACACACACACACATGGCTGACTGTGAATGAATGCACACTCTATACCTGGAAACACACAAACACACACACACACACACGGCTCCCTGTGACTCAGTGCACAGGATATGCTAGCAGACATACACACACAGAGAAGCACATACAGCAAACTGTGAGTCAATCCACAGCCCATACCTCGACACATGCACACATACTGACACTCAAAAACACAGCTCAGTGTGATTCAATGCAAATCCTATACCAGAAAGTGCACACACACACACACAAACCTCCCTATGAATCAGTGCATAGCGTATAACATCACACACATACACCTCACTGTGACTCAATGTGCTGCCTCTACCTGCACATACACCCACAAACAACTCAATATGACTCAATGTGCAGGCTGTACCAGCACACACACACACATGTGCACACACACCTCAGTGTGCCTCAATTGTCAGCCTATACCAGAACACACAGACACAAACACCTCTCACTCTGACTCAATGCACAACCTATACCAGCATGCACACACACTCACATGGCACAGTGAATCAAGGCACAATGTTACAAGCACATGCACACACACCTCAGAGTGACTCAAAGCTCAGCCTATACCAGCACACACGCACACGCACACACACATGCACAGATGCAGGCCTCACTGTGACTCAATGCACAGCCTATACCAGAATACACACACACCCCAACACGCACTCACACATGGCTCACTGGTACTCAATCAATCGCCTATACCAGCACACAGGCACACAGCTCACTGTGACTCAATGCAGTCTGTATCACCACACACTCACACACGCACCCATGAGTCAATAATGCCCATATCAGCACAATAAAGCCCATACCAGCACACAAACTCACATGCACACACACACACACGAGACTGTGACTGAAAACGCTTCCTGTACCAGCACACACACACACAAACACTACACTGTGACTCAATGCACAGCCTATACGAGCACACATATACACACACACACACAGCTCACAGTGACTGAATACAGAGTCTATATCAGCGCACACACAGACACACAGACACACACAGCCCACTGTGTCTCAATGGTCATCCAGTGCCAGCACACACACACACACACACACACATGCAAACACACACACTAGTTCATGTCAAAGTGGATTAAACCACAGTCCATACCATCACAGACACAAACACACCGCACTACTCACTGTGACTCAATGCACAGTCTACACCAGCAAATACACACACACACATACACACACAACTCCCACACATTTAACTGTGACTCAGTGCTGTGACTATAGCAGCTCACCACACACACATGGTTCACTGTGACTCAATGCACAGCCAATATCTGTACACACACACACACACACCGCTCAGTGATTCAATGCAAATCCCATATCAGCATACACATACACATACACTCACCTAGGTGTGACTCAATTCTAGGCCTATAGCAGCACACACACACACCTTACTGTGACTCATGCAGACTCTACAGCACCAAATACACAAACACTAACACAGGGCTGGGATTCAATGCACAGTCCATACCAGCAAAGGCACACACACCACACCACACTGTGACTCAATGCTCAGATTATACCAGCACACACACACGGCTCACTCTGTCCTAGTGCACAGCATATAACATCACACACACACACACCCCACACTGTGACTCAATGTGCAGCCTGTACCTGCACATACACACACACACACCTCACTGTGACAAAAAGTGGAGCCTATACCAGCACACACACACCCCTGTGTGACACAACGGTCAGCCTATACCAGAACACGCAGACACACACACACATAACTGTGACTCAATGCACAGACTATACCAGCGTGCACACAAACACACAGCACTCTGACTCAATGTACAATGTATACCAAAACACACAAGCATACACACACACCTCAGTGGGACTCAATGCACAGCCTATACCAGCACACACACATACACACCTGCACAGATACAGGGTTCACCGTGACTCAATGCACAGCCTATAGAAGAACACACACACATACCATCATGCACACACACATGGCTGACCGTGACTCAATCAATCGCGTATACCAGCACACACACACACGACTCACTGTGACTCAATGCAGTCTTTAGCACAACAAACACAGACACACACACCCCATGGAATCAATGAAAGCCCACCAACACACACACTCTCATACACACACACACATGGCTCACTGTGACTCAATGCACAGTCTGTATCACCACACACACACACACACATACACCTCAGTTACTCAATGCAAAGACCATATGAGCACACAAACACACAAACACAAATAACTGATTAAATGCTCCACACATACTAGTGCACACACACACAGACATGCTCACTGTGATTCAAGGCACAGTCTACACGAGCACAGTAACACACAAACAACTCATTTTGACTCAATGCGCAGTCTACAGCAGCACACACACACACATAACTCACTGTGACTCAATCCACAGCCTATATCAGCACACAGACACACACAAGGCTCACTGTGATTCAATGAAATTTGTAGCACCACACACACACACACAAACACACACATACACCTCAGTGACTCAATGCAAAGCCCATACGAACACTCACAGACACACACCTAACTGTGATTCAGTGCTCAACCTGTACCAGCACACAGACGCACACACAGACACACACACACATGCACGGCTCATTCTGACATAATGTACAGTTCTTACCAGCACAAACACATGCAACACATCTCACTGTAACTCAATGCTCAGACTGTACTTGCACACACACAAGGCTCACTGTGAGTCAATGCACAGCCTATACCAGCAGAGACACACACACACTGCTCTCTATGACACAGTGCACATCCTGTACCATCACACACACACACAGCTTATTGTGATGCAGTAGAGACTCTACACAACCAAATACACACACACACACGCACAGCTCACTGTGATTCCATGCAGACTCCATACCAGGGCACAAAAACACACAGCACACAACTCAGTGTGATTCAATGCTCACTTTATACCAAAACACACATAGACACACACACGGTTCTCTGTGACTCAGTGCACAGTCCATACCAGCACCGCACACACACTCACAGCTCACCTTGAATCAAAGCACAGCCTACCCCAGCAAACACACACACACAGTTCACTGTGACTCAATGCACAGGCTATACCAGCACACACACATATACACACACAGCTTACTGCGACACAATACAGTCTCTACACCACCAAATACACACACACACACATGCACAGCTCTATGTGATTCCATGCACATTCCATGCCAGTGCATACAGTCACACAGAACACACCTCAGTTTGACTCAATGCTCACAGTATGCCAAAACATACATAGACACACACACATGGCTCCCTGTTACTTAGTGCACAGTGTATGCTAGCAGAGTTACACACACAAAGAAACACACATGGCTCACTGTGAATCAATACACAGCCTGTACCTCCACACACACACACACACACACATACAAACACTCACACACAGCTTAGTGTGACTCAATGCAAAGCATATACCAGCACGTGCACCCACACACACACTCACCTCCCTGTGACTGAGTGCACAGCCTGTACCAGCACACACACATACAAAAACTCACACATGGTTGTGACTCAATGTACAATCCACACCAGCACATACACACACATGACACCTCAGTGTGATCCAATGCTCAGTTTATACCAGCACAACCACACGGCTCACTGTGACTCAGTGCACAGCGTATGACATCACACACACACACACATACACCTCACTGTGACTCAATGTGCAGCCTGTACCTGCACAGAAACAAACACACACATCACTGTGATGCGATATGCAACCTATACCAGCACACACACACACACACACACACACCAAAGTGTGACTCGATGGTCATCCTACATGAGAACACACAGACACACACATCCCTCACTGTGACACAATGCACAGTCTATACCAGCCTGCACACACTCACATGACACTGTGACTCAATGCACAATCTGTAATAGCCCACACACGAACACGTACACACCTTATTGTGATTCAATGCACAGCCTATATGTGAACACACACACATACTAACATGCACTCACACATGTCTCACGATGACTCAATCGCCTGTACAAGCACACACACATGGCTCACTGGGAGTCAGTGCCCACTCCATACCAGCACCAAACACACAACACAGCTCACTGTGACTCAAGGCACAGTGTATGGCAGCACACACACACAGGCACACTCATACCCACATCTCACTGTGCCGGTAAGCCTGTGAAAGCACACGCACAATGAAACAAACACCCCTCACTGTGACTCACTGCATATCCTATACCAGTGCACTCTCACACACACACACATGGCTGACTGTGAATGAATGCACACTCTATACCTGGAAACACACAAACACACACACACAGCTCCCTGTGACTCAGTGCACAGGATATGCTAGCAGACATACACACACAGAGAAGCACATACAGCAAACTGTGAGTCAATCCACAGCCCATACCTCGACACATGCACACATACTGACACTCAAAAACACAGCTCAGTGTGATTCAATGCAAATCCTATACCAGAAAGTGCACACACACACACACAAACCTCCCTATGAATCAGTGCATAGCGTATAACATCACACACATACACCTCACTGTGACTCAATGTGCTGCCTCTACCTGCACATACACCCACAAACAACTCAATATGACTCAATGTGCAGGCTGTACCAGCACACACACACACATGTGCACACACACCTCAGTGTGCCTCAATTGTCAGCCTATACCAGAACACACAGACACAAACACCTCTCACTCTGACTCAATGCACAACCTATACCAGCATGCACACACACTCACATGGCACAGTGAATCAAGGCACAATGTTACAAGCACATGCACACACACCTCAGAGTGACTCAAAGCTCAGCCTATACCAGCACACACGCACACGCACACACACATGCACAGATGCAGGCCTCACTGTGACTCAATGCACAGCCTATACCAGAACACACACACACCCCAACACGCACTCACACATGGCTCACTGGTAATCAATCGCCTATACCAGCACACACGCACACAGCTCACTGTGACTCAATGCAGTCTGTATCACCACACACTCACACACACACGCATGAGTCAATAATGCCCATACCAGCACAATAAAGCCCATACCAGCACACAAACTCACATGCACACACACACACACGAGACTGTGACTGAAAACGCTTCCTGTACCAGCACACACACACACAAACACTACACTGTGACTCAATGCACAGCCTATACGAGCACACATATACACACACACACACAGCTCACAGTGACTGAATACAGAGTCTATATCAGCGCACACACAGACACACAGATACACACAGCCCACTGTGTCTCAATGGTCATTCAGTGCCAGCACACACACACACACACAGACATGCAAACACACACACTAGTTCATGTCAAAGTGGATTAAACCACAGTCCATACCATCACAGACACAAACACACCGCACTACTCACTGTGACTCAATGCACAGTCTACACCAGCAAATACACACACACACATACACACACAACTCCCACACATTTAACTGTGACTCAGTGCTGTGACTATAGCAGCTCGCCACACACACATGGTTCACTGTGACTCAATGCACAGCCAATAACTGTACACACATACACACACACACACCGCTCAGTGATTCAATGCAAATCCCATATCAGCATACACATACACATACACTCACCTAGGTGTGACTCAATTCTAGGCCTATAGCAGCACACACACACACCTTACTGTGACTCATGCAGACTCTACAGCACCAAATACACAAACACTAACACAGGGCTGGGATTTAATGCACAGTCCATACCAGCAAAGGCACACACACCACACCACACTGTGACTCAATGCTCAGATTATACCAGCACACACACACGGCTCACTGTGTCCTAGTGCACAGCATATAACATCACACACACACACCCCCCACACTGTGACTCAATGTGCAGCCTGTACCTGCACATACACACACACACACCTCACTGTGACAAAAAGTGGAGCCTATACCAGCACACACACACCCCTGTGTGACACAAAGGTCAGCCTATACCAGAACACGCAGACACACACACACATAACTGTGACTCAATGCACAGACTATACCAGCGTGCACACAAACACACAGCACTCTGACTCAATGTACAATGTATACCAAAACACACAAGCATACACACACACCTCAGTGGGACTCAATGCACAGCCTATACCAGCACACACACATACACACCTGCACAGATACAGGGTTCACTGTGACTCAATGCGCAGCCTATAGAAGAACACACACACATACCATCATGCACACACACATGGCTGACCGTGACTCAATCAATCGCGTATACCAGCACACACACACACGACTCACTGTGACTCAATGCAGTCTTTAGCACAACAAACACAGACACACACACCCCATGGAATCAATGAAAGCCCACCAACACACACACTCTCATACACACACACACATGGCTCACTGTGACTCAATGCACAGTCTGTATCACCACACACACACACACATACACCTCAGTTACTCAATGCAAAGACCATACGAGCACACAAACACACAAACACAAATAACTGATTAAATGCTCCACACATACTAGTGCACACACACACAGACATGCTCACTGTGATTCAAGGCACAGTCTACACGAGCACAGTAACACACAAACAACTCATTTTGACTCAATGCGCAGTCTACAGCAGCACACAAACACACATAACTCACTGTGACTCAATCCACAGCCTATATCAGCACACAGACACACACAAGGCTCACTGTGATTCAATGAAATCTGTAGCACCACACACACACACAAACACACACATACACCTCAGTGACTCAATGCAAAGCCCATACGAACACTCACAGACACACACCTAACTGATTCAGTGCTCAACCTCTACCAGCACACAGATGCACACACAGACACACACACACATGCACGGCTCATTCTGACATAATGTACAGTTCTTACCAGCACAAACACATGCAACACATCTCACTGTAACTCAATGCTCAGACTGTACTTGCACACACACAAGGCTCACTGTGAGTCAATGCACAGCCTATACCAGCAGAGACACACACACACTGCTCTCTATGACACAGTGCACATCCTGTACCATCACACACACACACAGCTTATTGTGATGCAATAGAGACTCTACACAACCAAATACACACACACACACGCACAGCTCACTGTGATTCCATGCAGACTCCATACCAGGGCACAAAAACACACAGCACACAACTCAGTGTGATTCAATGCTCACTTTATACCAAAACACACATAGACACACACACGGTTCTCTGTGACTCAGTGCACAGTCCATACCAGCACCGCACACACACTCACAGCTCACCTTGAATCAAAGCACAGCCTACCCCAGCAAACACACACACACAGTTCACTGTGACTCAATGCACAGGCTATAACAGCACACACACATATACACACACAGCTTACTGCGACACAATACAGTCTCTACACCACCAAATACACACACACACACATGCACAGCTCTATGTGATTCCATGCACATTCCATGCCAGTGCATACAGTCACACAGAACACACCTCAGTTTGACTCAATGTTCACAGTATGCCAAAACATACATAGACACACACACATGGCTCCCTGTTACTTAGTGCACAGTGTATGCTAGCAGAGTTACACACACAAAGAAACACACATGGCTCACTGTGAATCAATACACAGCCTGTACCTCCACACACACACACACACACACATACAAACACTCACACACAGCTTAGTGTGACTCAATGCAAAGCATATACCAGCACGTGCACCCACACACACACTCACCTCCCTGTGACTGAGTGCACAGCCTGTACCAGCACACACACATACAAAAACTCACACATGGTTGTGACTCAATGTACAATCCACACCAGCACATACACACACATGACACCTCAGTGTGATCCAATGCTCAGTTTATACCAGCACAACCACACGGCTCACTGTGACTCAGTGCACAGCGTATGACATCACACACACACACACATACACCTCACTGTGACTCAATGTGCAGCCTGTACCTGCACAGAAACAAACACACACATCACTGTGATGCGATATGCAACCTATACCAGCACACACACACACACACACACACACCAAAGTGTGACTCGATGGTCATCCTACATGAGAACACACAGACACACACATCCCTCACTGTGACACAATGCACAGTCTATACCAGCCTGCACACACTCACATGACACTGTGACTCAATGCACAATCTGTAATAGCCCACACACGAACACGTACACACCTTATTGTGATTCAATGCACAGCCTATATGTGAACACACACACATACTAACATGCACTCACACATGTCTCACGATGACTCAATCGCCTGTACAAGCACACACACATGGCTCACTGGGAGTCAGTGCCCACTCCATACCAGCACCAAACACACAACACAGCTCACTGTGACTCAAGGCACAGTGTATGGCAGCACACACACACAGGCACACTCATACCCACATCTCACTGTGCCGGTAAGCCTGTGAAAGCACACGCACAATGAAACAAACACCCCTCACTGTGACTCACTGCATATCCTATACCAGTGCACTCTCACACACACACACATGGCTGACTGTGAATGAATGCACACTCTATACCTGGAAACACACAAACACACACACACACAGCTCCCTGTGACTCAGTGCACAGGATATGCTAGCAGACATACACACACAGAGAAGCACATACAGCAAACTGTGAGTCAATCCACAGCCCATACCTCGACACATGCACACATACTGACACTCAAAAACACAGCTCAGTGTGATTCAATGCAAATCCTATACCAGAAAGTGCACACACACACACACAAACCTCCCTATGAATCAGTGCATAGCGTATAACATCACACACATACACCTCACTGTGACTCAATGTGCTGCCTCTACCTGCACATACACCCACAAACAACTCAATATGACTCAATGTGCAGGCTGTACCAGCACACACACACACATGTGCACACACACCTCAGTGTGCCTCAATTGTCAGCCTATACCAGAACACACAGACACAAACACCTCTCACTCTGACTCAATGCACAACCTATACCAGCATGCACACACACTCACATGGCACAGTGAATCAAGGCACAATGTTACAAGCACATGCACACACACCTCAGAGTGACTCAAAGCTCAGCCTATACCAGCACACACGCACACGCACACACACATGCACAGATGCAGGCCTCACTGTGACTCAATGCACAGCCTATACCAGAACACACACACACCCCAACACGCACTCACACATGGCTCACTGGTAATCAATCGCCTATACCAGCACACACGCACACAGCTCACTGTGACTCAATGCAGTCTGTATCACCACACACTCACACACACACGCATGAGTCAATAATGCCCATACCAGCACAATAAAGCCCATACCAGCACACAAACTCACATGCACACACACACACACGAGACTGTGACTGAAAACGCTTCCTGTACCAGCACACACACACACAAACACTACACTGTGACTCAATGCACAGCCTATACGAGCACACATATACACACACACACACAGCTCACAGTGACTGAATACAGAGTCTATATCAGCGCACACACAGACACACAGATACACACAGCCCACTGTGTCTCAATGGTCATTCAGTGCCAGCACACACACACACACACAGACATGCAAACACACACACTAGTTCATGTCAAAGTGGATTAAACCACAGTCCATACCATCACAGACACAAACACACCGCACTACTCACTGTGACTCAATGCACAGTCTACACCAGCAAATACACACACACACATACACACACAACTCCCACACATTTAACTGTGACTCAGTGCTGTGACTATAGCAGCTCGCCACACACACATGGTTCACTGTGACTCAATGCACAGCCAATAACTGTACACACATACACACACACACACCGCTCAGTGATTCAATGCAAATCCCATATCAGCATACACATACACATACACTCACCTAGGTGTGACTCAATTCTAGGCCTATAGCAGCACACACACACACCTTACTGTGACTCATGCAGACTCTACAGCACCAAATACACAAACACTAACACAGGGCTGGGATTTAATGCACAGTCCATACCAGCAAAGGCACACACACCACACCACACTGTGACTCAATGCTCAGATTATACCAGCACACACACACGGCTCACTGTGTCCTAGTGCACAGCATATAACATCACACACACACACCCCCCACACTGTGACTCAATGTGCAGCCTGTACCTGCACATACACACACACACACCTCACTGTGACAAAAAGTGGAGCCTATACCAGCACACACACACCCCTGTGTGACACAAAGGTCAGCCTATACCAGAACACGCAGACACACACACACATAACTGTGACTCAATGCACAGACTATACCAGCGTGCACACAAACACACAGCACTCTGACTCAATGTACAATGTATACCAAAACACACAAGCATACACACACACCTCAGTGGGACTCAATGCACAGCCTATACCAGCACACACACATACACACCTGCACAGATACAGGGTTCACTGTGACTCAATGCGCAGCCTATAGAAGAACACACACACATACCATCATGCACACACACATGGCTGACCGTGACTCAATCAATCGCGTATACCAGCACACACACACACGACTCACTGTGACTCAATGCAGTCTTTAGCACAACAAACACAGACACACACACCCCATGGAATCAATGAAAGCCCACCAACACACACACTCTCATACACACACACACATGGCTCACTGTGACTCAATGCACAGTCTGTATCACCACACACACACACACATACACCTCAGTTACTCAATGCAAAGACCATACGAGCACACAAACACACAAACACAAATAACTGATTAAATGCTCCACACATACTAGTGCACACACACACAGACATGCTCACTGTGATTCAAGGCACAGTCTACACGAGCACAGTAACACACAAACAACTCATTTTGACTCAATGCGCAGTCTACAGCAGCACACAAACACACATAACTCACTGTGACTCAATCCACAGCCTATATCAGCACACAGACACACACAAGGCTCACTGTGATTCAATGAAATCTGTAGCACCACACACACACACAAACACACACATACACCTCAGTGACTCAATGCAAAGCCCATACGAACACTCACAGACACACACCTAACTGTGATTCAGTGCTCAACCTCTACCAGCACACAGATGCACACACAGACACACACACACATGCACGGCTCATTCTGACATAATGTACAGTTCTTACCAGCACAAACACATGCAACACATCTCACTGTAACTCAATGCTCAGACTGTACTTGCACACACACAAGGCTCACTGTGAGTCAATGCACAGCCTATACCAGCAGAGACACACACACACTGCTCTCTATGACACAGTGCACATCCTGTACCATCACACACACACACAGCTTATTGTGATGCAATAGAGACTCTACACAACCAAATACACACACACACACGCACAGCTCACTGTGATTCCATGCAGACTCCATACCAGGGCACAAAAACACACAGCACACAACTCAGTGTGATTCAATGCTCACTTTATACCAAAACACACATAGACACACACACGGTTCTCTGTGACTCAGTGCACAGTCCATACCAGCACCGCACACACACTCACAGCTCACCTTGAATCAAAGCACAGCCTACCCCAGCAAACACACACACACAGTTCACTGTGACTCAATGCACAGGCTATAACAGCACACACACATATACACACACAGCTTACTGCGACACAATACAGTCTCTACACCACCAAATACACACACACACACATGCACAGCTCTATGTGATTCCATGCACATTCCATGCCAGTGCATACAGTCACACAGAACACACCTCAGTTTGACTCAATGTTCACAGTATGCCAAAACATACATAGACACACACACATGGCTCCCTGTTACTTAGTGCACAGTGTATGCTAGCAGAGTTACACACACAAAGAAACACACATGGCTCACTGTGAATCAATACACAGCCTGTACCTCCACACACACACACATACAAACACTCACACACAGCTTAGTGTGACTCAATGCAAAGCATATACCAGCACGTGCACCCACACACACACTCACCTCCCTGTGACTGAGTGCACAGCCTGTACCAGCACACACACATACAAAAACTCACACATGGTTGTGACTCAATGTACAATCCACACCAGCACATACACACACATGACACCTCAGTGTGATCCAATGCTCAGTTTATACCAGCACAACCACACGGCTCACTGTGACTCAGTGCACAGCGTATGACATCACACACACACACACATACACCTCACTGTGACTCAATGTGCAGCCTGTACCTGCACAGAAACAAACACACACATCACTGTGATGCGATATGCAACCTATACCAGCACACACACACACACACACACACACCAAAGTGTGACTCGATGGTCATCCTACATGAGAACACACAGACACACACATCCCTCACTGTGACACAATGCACAGTCTATACCAGCCTGCACACACTCACATGACACTGTGACTCAATGCACAATCTGTAATAGCCCACACACGAACACGTACACACCTTATTGTGATTCAATGCACAGCCTATATGTGAACACACACACATACTAACATGCACTCACACATGTCTCACGATGACTCAATCGCCTGTACAAGCACACACACATGGCTCACTGGGAGTCAGTGCCCACTCCATACCAGCACCAAACACACAACACAGCTCACTGTGACTCAAGGCACAGTGTATGACAGCACACACACACAGGCACACTCATACCCACATCTCACTGTGCTGGTAAGCCTGTGAAAGCACACACACAATGAAAGAAACACCCCTCACTGTGACTCACTGCATATCCTATACCAGTGCACTCTCACACACACACACATGGCTGACTGTGAATGAATGCACACTCCATACCTGGAAACACACAAACACACACACACACACACGGCTCCCTGTGACTCAGTGCACAGGATATGCTAGCAGACATACACACACAGAGAAGCACATACAGCAAACTGTGAGTCAATCCACAGCCCATACCTCGACACATGCACACATACTGACACTCAAAAACACAGCTCAGTGTGATTCAATGCAAATCCTATACCAGAAAGTGCACACACACACACACAAACCTCCCTATGAATCAGTGCATAGCGTATAACATCACACACATACACCTCACTGTGACTCAATGTGCTGCCTCTACCTGCACATACACCCACAAACAACTCAATATGACTCAATGTGCAGGCTGTACCAGCACACACACACACATGTGCACACACACCTCAGTGTGCCTCAATTGTCAGCCTATACCAGAACACACAGACACAAACACCTCTCACTCTGACTCAATGCACAACCTATACCAGCATGCACACACACTCACATGGCACAGTGAATCAAGGCACAATGTTACAAGCACATGCACACACACCTCAGAGTGACTCAAAGCTCAGCCTATACCAGCACACACGCACACGCACACACACATGCACATATGCAGGCCTCACTGTGACTCAATGCACAGCCTATACCAGAACACACACACACCCCAACACGCACTCACACATGGCTCACTGGTAATCAATCGCCTATACCAGCACACACGCACACAGCTCACTGTGACTCAATGCAGTCTGTATCACCACACACTCACACACGCACCCATGAGTCAATAATGCCCATACCAGCACAATAAAGCCCATACCAGCACACAAACTCACATGCACACACACACACACGAGACTGTGACTGAAAACGCTTCCTGTACCAGCACACACACACACAAACACTACACTGTGACTCAATGCACAGCCTATACGAGCACACATATACACACACACACACAGCTCACAGTGACTGAATACAGAGTCTATATCAGCGCACACACAGACACACAGACACACACAGCTCACTGTGTCTCAATGGTCATCCAGTGCCAGCACAGACACACACACACACATGCAAACACACACACTAGTTCATGTCAAAGTGGATTAAACCACAGTCCATACCATCACAGACACAAACACACCGCACTACTCACTGTGACTCAATGCACAGTCTACACCAGCAAATACACACACACACATACACACACAACTCCCACACATTTAACTGTGACTCAGTGCTGTGACTATAGCAGCTCGCCACACACACATGGTTCACTGTGACTCAATGCACAGCAAATAACTGTACACACATACACACACACACACCGCTCAGTGATTCAATGCAAATCCCATATCAGCATACACATACACATACACTCACCTAGGTGTGACTCAATTCTAGGCCTATAGCAGCACACACACACACCTTACTGTGACTCATGCAGACTCTACAGCACCACATACACAAACACTAACACAGGGCTGGGATTCAATGCACAGTCCATACCAGCAAAGGCACACACACCACACCACACTGTGACTCAATGCTCAGATTATACCAGCACACACACACGGCTCACTGTGTCCAAGTGCACAACATATAACATCACACACACACACCCCCCACACTGTGATTCAATGTGCAGCCTGTACCTGCACATACACACACACACACCTCACTGTGACAAAAAGTGGAGCCTATACCAGCACACACACACCCCTGTGTGACACAATGGTCAGCATATACCAGAACACACAGACACACACACACATAACTGTGACTCAATGCACAGACTATACCAGCGTGCACACAAACACACAGCACTCTGAATCAATGCACAATGTATACCAAAACACACAAGCATACACACACACCTCAGTGGGACTCAATGCACAGCCTATACCAGCACACACACATACACACCTGCACAGATACAGGGTTCACTGTGACTCAATGCACAGCCTATAGAAGAACACACACACATACCGTCATGCACACACACATGGCTGACCGTGACTCAATCAATCGCGTATACCAGCACACACACACACGACTCACTGTGACTCAATGCAGTCTTTAGCACAACAAACACAGACACACACACCCCATGGAATCAATGAAAGCCCACCAACACACACACTCTCATACACACACACACATGGCTCACTGTGACTCAATGCACAGTCTGTATCACCACACACACACACACATACACCTCAGTTACTCAATGCAAAGACCATACGAGCACACAAACACACAAACACAAATAACTGATTAAATGCTCCACACATACTAGTGCACACACACACAGACATGCTCACTGTGATTCAAGGCACAGTCTACACGAGCACAGTAACACACAAACAACTCATTTTGACTCAATGCGCAGTCTACAGCAGCACACACACACACATAACTCACTGTGACTCAATCCACAGCCTATATCAGCACACAGACACACACAAGGCTCACTGTGATTCAATGAAATCTGTAGCACCACACACACACACAAACACACACATACACCTCAGTGACTCAATGCAAAGCCCATACGAATACTCACAGACACAAACCTAACTGTGATTCAGTGCTCAACCTCTACCAGCACACAGACGCACACACACATGCACGGCTCATTCTGACATAATGTACAGTTCTTACCAGCACAAACACATGCAACACATCTCACTGTAACTCAATGCTCAGACTGTACTTGCACACACACAAGGCTCACTGTGAGTCAATGCACAGCCTATACCAGCAGAGACACACACACACTGCTCTCTATGACACAGTGCACATCCTGTACCATCACACACACACACAGCTTATTGTGATGCAATAGAGACTCTACACAACCAAATACACACACACACACGCACAGCTCACTGTGATTCCATGCAGACTCCATACCAGGGCACAAAAACACACAGCACACAACTCAGTGTGATTCAATGCTCACTTTATACCAAAACACACATAGACACACACACGGTTCTCTGTGACTCAGTGCACAGTCCATACCAGCACCACACACACACTCACAGCTCACCTTGAATCAAAGCACAGCCTACCCCAGCAAACACACACACACAGTTCACTGTGACTCAATGCACAGGCTATACCAGCACACACACATATACACACACAGCTTACTGCGACACAATACAGTCTCTACACCACCAAATACACACACACACACACATGCACAGCTCTATGTGATTCCATGCACATTCCATGCCAGTGCATACAGTCACACAGAACACACCTCAGTTTGACTCAATGCTCACAGTATGCCAAAACATACATAGACACACACACATGGCTCCCTGTTACTTAGTGCACAGTGTATGCTAGCAGAGTTACACACACAAAGAAACACACATGGCTCACTGTGAATCAATACACAGCATGTACCTCCACACACACACACATACAAACACTCACACACAGCTTAGTGTGACTCAATGCAAAGCATATACCAGCACGTGCACCCACACACACACTCACCTCCCTGTGACTGAGTGCACAGCCTGTACCAGCACACACACATACAAAAACTCACACATGGTTGTGACTCAATGTACAATCCACACCAGCACATACACACACATGACACCTCAGTGTGATCCAATGCTCAGTTTATACCAGCACAACCACACGGCTCACTGTGACTCAGTGCACAGCGTATGACATCACACACACACACACATACACCTCACTGTGACTCAATGTGCAGCCTGTACCTGCACAGAAACAAACACACACATCACTGTGATGCGATATGCAACCTATACCAGCACACACACACACACACACACACACCAAAGTGTGACTCGATGGTCATCCTACATGAGAACACACAGACACACACATCCCTCACTGTGACACAATGCACAGTCTATACCAGCCTGCACACACTCACATGACACTGTGACTCAATGCACAATCTGTAATAGCCCACACACGAACACGTACACACCTTATTGTGATTCAATGCACAGCCTATATGTGAACACACACACATACTAACATGCACTCACACATGTCTCACGATGACTCAATCGCCTGTACAAGCACACACACATGGCTCACTGGGAGTCAGTGCCCACTCCATACCAGCACCAAACACACAACACAGCTCACTGTGACTCAAGGCACAGTGTATGGCAGCACACACACACAGGCACACTCATACCCACATCTCACTGTGCCGGTAAGCCTGTGAAAGCACACGCACAATGAAACAAACACCCCTCACTGTGACTCACTGCATATCCTATACCAGTGCACTCTCACACACACACACATGGCTGACTGTGAATGAATGCACACTCTATACCTGGAAACACACAAACACACACACACAGCTCCCTGTGACTCAGTGCACAGGATATGCTAGCAGACATACACACACAGAGAAGCACATACAGCAAACTGTGAGTCAATCCACAGCCCATACCTCGACACATGCACACATACTGACACTCAAAAACACAGCTCAGTGTGATTCAATGCAAATCCTATACCAGAAAGTGCACACACACACACACAAACCTCCCTATGAATCAGTGCATAGCGTATAACATCACACACATACACCTCACTGTGACTCAATGTGCTGCCTCTACCTGCACATACACCCACAAACAACTCAATATGACTCAATGTGCAGGCTGTACCAGCACACACACACACATGTGCACACACACCTCAGTGTGCCTCAATTGTCAGCCTATACCAGAACACACAGACACAAACACCTCTCACTCTGACTCAATGCACAACCTATACCAGCATGCACACACACTCACATGGCACAGTGAATCAAGGCACAATGTTACAAGCACATGCACACACACCTCAGAGTGACTCAAAGCTCAGCCTATACCAGCACACACGCACACGCACACACACATGCACAGATGCAGGCCTCACTGTGACTCAATGCACAGCCTATACCAGAACACACACACACCCCAACACGCACTCACACATGGCTCACTGGTAATCAATCGCCTATACCAGCACACACGCACACAGCTCACTGTGACTCAATGCAGTCTGTATCACCACACACTCACACACACACGCATGAGTCAATAATGCCCATACCAGCACAATAAAGCCCATACCAGCACACAAACTCACATGCACACACACACACACGAGACTGTGACTGAAAACGCTTCCTGTACCAGCACACACACACACAAACACTACACTGTGACTCAATGCACAGCCTATACGAGCACACATATACACACACACACACAGCTCACAGTGACTGAATACAGAGTCTATATCAGCGCACACACAGACACACAGATACACACAGCCCACTGTGTCTCAATGGTCATTCAGTGCCAGCACACACACACACACACAGACACGCAAACACACACACTAGTTCATGTCAAAGTGGATTAAACCACAGTCCATACCATCACAGACACAAACACACCGCACTACTCACTGTGACTCAATGCACAGTCTACACCAGCAAATACACACACACACATACACACACAACTCCCACACATTTAACTGTGACTCAGTGCTGTGACTATAGCAGCTCGCCACACACACATGGTTCACTGTGACTCAATGCACAGCCAATAACTGTACACACATACACACACACACACCGCTCAGTGATTCAATGCAAATCCCATATCAGCATACACATACACATACACTCACCTAGGTGTGACTCAATTCTAGGCCTATAGCAGCACACACACACACCTTACTGTGACTCATGCAGACTCTACAGCACCAAATACACAAACACTAACACAGGGCTGGGATTTAATGCACAGTCCATACCAGCAAAGGCACACACACCACACCACACTGTGACTCAATGCTCAGATTATACCAGCACACACACACGGCTCACTGTGTCCTAGTGCACAGCATATAACATCACACACACACACCCCCCACACTGTGACTCAATGTGCAGCCTGTACCTGCACATACACACACACACACCTCACTGTGACAAAAAGTGGAGCCTATACCAGCACACACACACCCCTGTGTGACACAAAGGTCAGCCTATACCAGAACACGCAGACACACACACACATAACTGTGACTCAATGCACAGACTATACCAGCGTGCACACAAACACACAGCACTCTGACTCAATGTACAATGTATACCAAAACACACAAGCATACACACACACCTCAGTGGGACTCAATGCACAGCCTATACCAGCACACACACATACACACCTGCACAGATACAGGGTTCACTGTGACTCAATGCACAGCCTATAGAAGAACACACACACATACCATCATGCACACACACATGGCTGACCGTGACTCAATCAATCGCGTATACCAGCACACACACACACGACTCACTGTGACTCAATGCAGTCTTTAGCACAACAAACACAGACACACACACCCCATGGAATCAATGAAAGCCCACCAACACACACACTCTCATACACACACACACATGGCTCACTGTGACTCAATGCACAGTCTGTATCACCACACACACACACACATACACCTCAGTTACTCAATGCAAAGACCATACGAGCACACAAACACACAAACACAAATAACTGATTAAATGCTCCACACATACTAGTGCACACACACACAGACATGCTCACTGTGATTCAAGGCACAGTCTACACGAGCACAGTAACACACAAACAACTCATTTTGACTCAATGCGCAGTCTACAGCAGCACACACACACACATAACTCACTGTGACTCAATCCACAGCCTATATCAGCACACAGACACACACAAGGCTCACTGTGATTCAATGAAATCTGTAGCACCACACACACACACAAACACACACATACACCTCAGTGACTCAATGCAAAGCCCATACGAATACTCACAGACACACACCTAACTGTGATTCAGTGCTCAACCTCTACCAGCACACAGACGCACACACACATGCACGGCTCATTCTGACATAATGTACAGTTCTTACCAGCACAAACACAGGCAACACATCTCACTGTAACTCAATGCTCAGACTGTACTTGCACACACACAAGGCTCACTGTGAGTCAATGCACAGCCTATACCAGCAGAGACACACACACACTGCTCTCTATGACACAGTGCACATCCTGTACCATCACACACACACACAGCTTATTGTGATGCAATAGAGACTCTACACAACCAAATACACACACACACACGCACAGCTCACTGTGATTCCATGCAGACTCCATACCAGGGCACAAAAACACACAGCACACAACTCAGTGTGATTCAATGCTCACTTTATACCAAAACACACATAGACACACACACGGTTCTCTGTGACTCAGTGCACAGTCCATACCAGCACCACACACACACTCACAGCTCACCTTGAATCAAAGCACAGCCTACCCCAGCAAACACACACACACAGTTCACTGTGACTCAATGCACAGGCTATACCAGCACACACACATATACACACACAGCTTACTGCGACACAATACAGTCTCTACACCACCAAATACACACACACACACATGCACAGCTCTATGTGATTCCATGCACATTCCATGCCAGTGCATACAGTCACACAGAACACACCTCAGTTTGACTCAATGCTCACAGTATGCCAAAACATACATAGACACACACACATGGCTCCCTGTTACTTAGTGCACAGTGTATGCTAGCAGAGTTACACACACAAAGAAACACACATGGCTCACTGTGAATCAATACACAGCATGTACCTCCACACACACACACATACAAACACTCACACACAGCTTAGTGTGACTCAATGCAAAGCATATACCAGCACGTGCACCCACACACACACTCACCTCCCTGTGACTGAGTGCACAGCCTGTACCAGCACACACACATACAAAAACTCACACATGGTTGTGACTCAATGTACAATCCACACCAGCACATACACACACATGACACCTCAGTGTGATCCAATGCTCAGTTTATACCAGCACAACCACACGGCTCACTGTGACTCAGTGCACAGCGTATGACATCACACACACACACACATACACCTCACTGTGACTCAATGTGCAGCCTGTACCTGCACAGAAACAAACACACACATCACTGTGATGCGATATGCAACCTATACCAGCACACACACACACACACACACACACAAAAGTGTGACTCGATGGTCATCCTACATGAGAACACACAGACACACACATCCCTCACTGTGACACAATGCACAGTCTATACCAGCCTGCACACACTCACATGACACTGTGACTCAATGCACAATCTGTAATAGCCCACACACGAACACGTACACACCTTATTGTGATTCAATGCACAGCCTATATGTGAACACACACACATACTAACATGCACTCACACATGTCTCACGATGACTCAATCACCTGTACAAGCACACACACATGGCTCACTGGGAGTCAGTGCCCACTCCATACCAGCACCAAACACACAACACAGCTCACTGTGACTCAAGGCACAGTGTATGGCAGCACACACACACAGGCACACTCATACCCACATCTCACTGTGCCGGTAAGCCTGTGAAATCACACGCACAATGAAACAAACACCCCTCACTGTGACTCACTGCATATCCTATACCAGTGCACTCTCACACACACACACATGGCTGACTGTGAATGAATGCACACTCTATACCTGGAAACACACAAACACACACACACACAGCTCCCTGTGACTCAGTGCACAGGATATGCTAGCAGACATACACACACAGAGAAGCACATACAGCAAACTGTGAGTCAATCCACAGCCCATACCTCGACACATGCACACATACTGACACTCAAAAACACAGCTCAGTGTGATTCAATGCAAATCCTATACCAGAAAGTGCACACACACACACACAAACCTCCCTATGAATCAGTGCATAGCGTATAACATCACACACATACACCTCACTGTGACTCAATGTGCTGCCTCTACCTGCACATACACCCACAAACAACTCAATATGACTCAATGTGCAGGCTGTACCAGCACACACACACACATGTGCACACACACCTCAGTGTGCCTCAATTGTCAGCCTATACCAGAACACACAGACACAAACACCTCTCACTCTGACTCAATGCACAACCTATACCAGCATGCACACACACTCACATGGCACAGTGAATCAAGGCACAATGTTACAAGCACATGCACACACACCTCAGAGTGACTCAAAGCTCAGCCTATACCAGCACACACGCACACGCACACACACATGCACATATGCAGGCCTCACTGTGACTCAATGCACAGCCTATACCAGAACACACACACACCCCAACACGCACTCACACATGGCTCACTGGTAATCAATCGCCTATACCAGCACACACGCACACAGCTCACTGTGACTCAATGCAGTCTGTATCACCACACACTCACACACACACGCATGAGTCAATAATGCCCATACCAGCACAATAAAGCCCATACCAGCACACAAACTCACATGCACACACACACACACGAGACTGTGACTGAAAACGCTTCCTGTACCAGCACACACACACACAAACACTACACTGTGACTCAATGCACAGCCTATACGAGCACACATATACACACACACACACAGCTCACAGTGACTGAATACAGAGTCTATATCAGCGCACACACAGACACACAGATACACACAGCCCACTGTGTCTCAATGGTCATTCAGTGCCAGCACACACACACACACACAGACATGCAAACACACACACTAGTTCATGTCAAAGTGGATTAAACCACAGTCCATACCATCACAGACACAAACACACCGCACTACTCACTGTGACTCAATGCACAGTCTACACCAGCAAATACACACACACACATACACACACAACTCCCACACATTTAACTGTGACTCAGTGCTGTGACTATAGCAGCTCGCCACACACACATGGTTCACTGTGACTCAATGCACAGCCAATAACTGTACACACATACACACACACACACCGCTCAGTGATTCAATGCAAATCCCATATCAGCATACACATACACATACACTCACCTAGGTGTGACTCAATTCTAGGCCTATAGCAGCACACACACACACCTTACTGTGACTCATGCAGACTCTACAGCACCAAATACACAAACACTAACACAGGGCTGGGATTTAATGCACAGTCCATACCAGCAAAGGCACACACACCACACCACACTGTGACTCAATGCTCAGATTATACCAGCACACACACACGGCTCACTGTGTCCTAGTGCACAGCATATAATATCACACACACACACCCCCCACACTGTGACTCAATGTGCAGCCTGTACCTGCACATACACACACACACACCTCACTGTGACAAAAAGTGGAGCCTATACCAGCACACACACACCCCTGTGTGACACAAAGGTCAGCCTATACCAGAACACGCAGACACACACATAACTGTGACTCAATGCACAGACTATACCAGCGTGCACACAAACACACAGCACTCTGACTCAATGTACAATGTATACCAAAACACACAAGCATACACACACACCTCAGTGGGACTCAATGCACAGCCTATACCAGCACACACACATACACACCTGCACAGATACAGGGTTCACTGTGACTCAATGCACAGCCTATAGAAGAACACACACACATACCATCATGCACACACACATGGCTGACCGTGACTCAATCAATCGCGTATACCAGCACACACACACACGACTCACTGTGACTCAATGCAGTCTTTAGCACAACAAACACAGACACACACACCCCATGGAATCAATGAAAGCCCACCAACACACACACTCTCATACACACACACACATGGCTCACTGTGACTCAATGCACAGTCTGTATCACCACACACACACACACATACACCTCAGTTACTCAATGCAAAGACCATACGAGCACACAAACACACAAACACAAATAACTGATTAAATGCTCCACACATACTAGTGCACACACACACAGACATGCTCACTGTGATTCAAGGCACAGTCTACACGAGCACAGTAACACACAAACAACTCATTTTGACTCAATGCGCAGTCTACAGCAGCACACAAACACACATAACTCACTGTGACTCAATCCACAGCCTATATCAGCACACAGACACACACAAGGCTCACTGTGATTCAATGAAATCTGTAGCACCACACACACACACAAACACACACATACACCTCAGTGACTCAATGCAAAGCCCATACGAACACTCACAGACACACACCTAACTGTGATTCAGTGCTCAACCTCTACCAGCACACAGACGCACACACAGACACACACACACATGCACGGCTCATTCTGACATAATGTACAGTTCTTACCAGCACAAACACATGCAACACATCTCACTGTAACTCAATGCTCAGACTGTACTTGCACACACACAAGGCTCACTGTGAGTCAATGCACAGCCTATACCAGCAGAGACACACACACACTGCTCTCTATGACACAGTGCACATCCTGTACCATCACACACACACACAGCTTATTGTGATGCAATAGAGACTCTACACAACCAAATACACACACACACACGCACAGCTCACTGTGATTCCATGCAGACTCCATACCAGTGCACAAAAACACACAGCACACAACTCAGTGTGATTCAATGCTCACTTTATACCAAAACACACATAGACACACACACGGTTCTCTGTGACTCAGTGCACAGTCCATACCAGCACCGCACACACACTCACAGCTCACCTTGAATCAAAGCACAGCCTACCCCAGCAAACACACACACACAGTTCACTGTGACTCAATGCACAGGCTATACCAGCACACACACATATACACACACAGCTTACTGCGACACAATACAGTCTCTACACCACCAAATACACACACACACACATGCACAGCTCTATGTGATTCCATGCACATTCCATGCCAGTGCATACAGTCACACAGAACACACCTCAGTTTGACTCAATGTTCACAGTATGCCAAAACATACATAGACACACACACATGGCTCCCTGTTACTTAGTGCACAGTGTATGCTAGCAGAGTTACACACACAAAGAAACACACATGGCTCACTGTGAATCAATACACAGCCTGTACCTCCACACACACACACATACAAACACTCACACACAGCTTAGTGTGACTCAATGCAAAGCATATACCAGCACGTGCACCCACACACACACTCACCTCCCTGTGACTGAGTGCACAGCCTGTACCAGCACACACACATACAAAAACTCACACATGGTTGTGACTCAATGTACAATCCACACCAGCACATACACACACATGACACCTCAGTGTGATCCAATGCTCAGTTTATACCAGCACAACCACACGGCTCACTGTGACTCAGTGCACAGCGTATGACATCACACACACACACACATACACCTCACTGTGACTCAATGTGCAGCCTGTACCTGCACAGAAACAAACACACACATCACTGTGATGCGATATGCAACCTATACCAGCACACACACACACACACACACACACCAAAGTGTGACTCGATGGTCATCCTACATGAGAACACACAGACACACACATCCCTCACTGTGACACAATGCACAGTCTATACCAGCCTGCACACACTCACATGACACTGTGACTCAATGCACAATCTGTAATAGCCCACACACGAACACGTACACACCTTATTGTGATTCAATGCACAGCCTATATGTGAACACACACACATACTAACATGCACTCACACATGTCTCACGATGACTCAATCGCCTGTACAAGCACACACACATGGCTCACTGGGAGTCAGTGCCCACTCCATACCAGCACCAAACACACAACACAGCTCACTGTGACTCAAGGCACAGTGTATGGCAGCACACACACACAGGCACACTCATACCCACATCTCACTGTGCCGGTAAGACTGTGAAAGCACACGCACAATGAAACAAACACCCCTCACTGTGACTCACTGCATATCCTATACCAGTGCACTCTCACACACACACACATGGCTGACTGTGAATGAATGCACACTCTATACCTGGAAACACACAAACACACACACACACGGCTCCCTGTGACTCAGTGCACAGGATATGCTAGCAGACATACACACACAGAGAAGCACATACAGCAAACTGTGAGTCAATCCACAGCCCGTACCTCGACACATGCACACATACTGACACTCAAAAACACAGCTCAGTGTGATTCAATGCAAATCCTATACCAGAAAGTGCACACACACACACACAAACCTCCCTATGAATCAGTGCATAGCGTATAACATCACACACATACACCTCACTGTGACTCAATGTGCTGCCTCTACCTGCACATACACCCACAAACAACTCAATATGACTCAATGTGCAGGCTGTACCAGCACACACACACACATGTGCACACACACCTCAGTGTGCCTCAATTGTCAGCCTATACCAGAACACACAGACACAAACACCTCTCACTCTGACTCAATGCACAACCTATACCAGCATGCACACACACTCACATGGCACAGTGAATCAAGGCACAATGTTACAAGCACATGCACACACACCTCAGAGTGACTCAAAGCTCAGCCTATACCAGCACACACGCACACGCACACACACATGCACAGATGCAGGCCTCACTGTGACTCAATGCACAGCCTATACCAGAATACACACACACCCCAACACGCACTCACACATGGCTCACTGGTACTCAATCAATCGCCTATACCAGCACACACGCACACAGCTCACTGTGACTCAATGCAGTCTGTATCACCACACACTCACACACGCACCCATGAGTCAATAATGCCCATACCAGCACAATAAAGCCCATACCAGCACACAAACTCACATGCACACACACACACACGAGACTGTGACTGAAAACGCTTCCTGTACCAGCACACACACACACAAACACTACACTGTGACTCAATGCACAGCCTATACGAGCACACATATACACACACACACACAGCTCACAGTGACTGAATACAGAGTCTATATCAGCGCACACACAGACACACAGACACACACAGCCCACTGTGTCTCAATGGTCATCCAGTGCCAGCACACACACACACACACACACACATGCAAACACACACACTAGTTCATGTCAAAGTGGATTAAACCACAGTCCATACCATCACAGACACAAACACACCGCACTACTCACTGTGACTCAATGCACAGTCTACACCAGCAAATACACACACACACATACACACACAACTCCCACACATTTAACTGTGACTCAGTGCTGTGACTATAGCAGCTCACCACACACACATGGTTCACTGTGACTCAATGCACAGCCAATAACTGTACACACACACACACACACCGCTCAGTGATTCAATGCAAATCCCATATCAGCATACACATACACATACACTCACCTAGGTGTGACTCAATTCTAGGCCTATAGCAGCACACACACACACCTTACTGTAACTCATGCAGACTCTACAGCACCAAATACACAAACACTAACACAGGGCTGGGATTCAATGCACAGTCCATACCAGCAAAGGCACACACACCACACCACACTGTGACTCAATGCTCAGATTATACCAGCACACACACACGGCTCACTCTGTCCTAGTGCACAGCATATAACATCACACACACACACACCCCACACTGTGACTCAATGTGCAGCCTGTACCTGCACATACACACACACACACCTCACTGTGACAAAAAGTGGAGCCTATACCAGCACACACACACCCCTGTGTGACACAAAGGTCAGCCTATACCAGAACACGCAGACACACACACACATAACTGTGACTCAATGCACAGACTATACCAGCGTGCACACAAACACACAGCACTCTGACTCAATGTACAATGTATACCAAAACACACAAGCATACACACACACCTCAGTGGGACTCAATGCACAGCCTATACCAGCACACACACATACACACCTGCACAGATACAGGGTTCACTGTGACTCAATGCACAGCCTATAGAAGAACACACACACATACCATCATGCACACACACATGGCTGACCGTGACTCAATCAATCGCGTATACCAGCACACACACACACGACTCACTGTGACTCAATGCAGTCTTTAGCACAACAAACACAGACACACACACCCCATGGAATCAATGAAAGCCCACCAACACACACACTCTCATACACACACACACATGGCTCACTGTGACTCAATGCACAGTCTGTATCACCACACACACACACACACATACACCTCAGTTACTCAATGCAAAGACCATACGAGCACACAAACACACAAACACAAATAACTGATTAAATGCTCCACACATACTAGTGCACACACACACAGACATGCTCACTGTGATTCAAGGCACAGTCTACACGAGCACAGTAACACACAAACAACTCATTTTGACTCAATGCGCAGTCTACAGCAGCACACACACACACATAACTCACTGTGACTCAATCCACAGCCTATATCAGCACACAGACACACACAAGGCTCACTGTGATTCAATGAAATCTGTAGCACCACACACACACACAAACACACACATACACCTCAGTGACTCAATGCAAAGCCCATACGAACACTCACAGACACACACCTAACTGTGATTCAGTGCTCAACCTGTACCAGCACACAGACGCACACACAGACACACACACACATGCACGGCTCATTCTGACATAATGTACAGTTCTTACCAGCACAAACACATGCAACACATCTCACTGTAACTCAATGCTCAGACTGTACTTGCACACACACAAGGCTCACTGTGAGTCAATGCACAGCCTATACCAGCAGAGACACACACACACTGCTCTCTATGACACAGTGCACATCCTGTACCATCACACACACACACAGCTTATTGTGATGCAGTAGAGACTCTACACAACCAAATACACACTCACACACGCACAGCTCACTGTGATTCCATGCAGACTCCATACCAGGGCACAAAAACACACAGCACACAACTCAGTGTGATTCAATGCTCACTTTATACCAAAACACACATAGACACACACACGGTTCTCTGTGACTCAGTGCACAGTCCATACCAGCACCGCACACACACTCACAGCTCACCTTGAATCAAAGCACAGCCTACCCCAGCAAACACACACACACAGTTCACTGTGACTCAATGCACAGGCTATACCAGCACACACACATATACACACACAGCTTACTGCGACACAATACAGTCTCTACACCACCAAATACACACACACACACATGCACAGCTCTATGTGATTCCATGCACATTCCATGCCAGTGCATACAGTCACACAGAACACACCTCAGTTTGACTCAATGTTCACAGTATGCCAAAACATACATAGACACACACACATGGCTCCCTGTTACTTAGTGCACAGTGTATGCTAGCAGAGTTACACACACAAAGAAACACACATGGCTCACTGTGAATCAATACACAGCCTGTACCTCCACACACACACACATACAAACACTCACACACAGCTTAGTGTGACTCAATGCAAAGCATATACCAGCACGTGCACCCACACACACACTCACCTCCCTGTGACTGAGTGCACAGCCTGTACCAGCACACACACATACAAAAACTCACACATGGTTGTGACTCAATGTACAATCCACACCAGCACATACACACACATGACACCTCAGTGTGATCCAATTCTCAGTTTATACCAGCACAACCACACGGCTCACTGTGACTCAGTGCACAGCGTATGACATCACACACACACACACATACACCTCACTGTGACTCAATGTGCAGCCTGTACCTGCACAGAAACAAACACACACATCACTGTGATGCGATATGCAACCTATACCAGCACACACACACACACACACACACACCAAAGTGTGACTCGATGGTCATCCTACATGAGAACACACAGACACACACATCCCTCACTGTGACACAATGCACAGTCTATACCAGCCTGCACACACTCACATGACACTGTGACTCAATGCACAATCTGTAATAGCCCACACACGAACACGTACACACCTTATTGTGATTAAATGCACAGCCTATATGTGAACACACACACATACTAACATGCACTCACACATGTCTCACGATGACTCAATCGTCTGTACAAGCACACACACATGGCTCACTGGGAGTCAGTGCCCACTCCATACCAGCACCAAACACACAACACAGCTCACTGTGACTCAAGGCACAGTGTATGGCAGCACACACACACAGGCACACTCATACCCACATCTCACTGTGCCGGTAAGCCTGTGAAAGCACACGCACAATGAAACAAACACACTTCACTGTGACTCACTGCATATCCTATACCAGTGCACTCTCACACACACACACATGGCTGACTGTGAATGAATGCACACTCTATACCTGGAAACACACAAACACACACACACACACACGGCTCCCTGTGACTCAGTGCACAGGATATGCTAGCAGACATACACACACAGAGAAGCACATACAGCAAACTGTGAGTCAATCCACAGCCCATACCTCGACACATGCACACATACTGACACTCAAAAACACAGCTAAGTGTGATTCAATGCAAATCCTATACCAGAAAGTGCACACACACACACACAAACCTCCCTATGAATCAGTGCATAGCGTATAACATCACACACATACACCTCACTGTGACTCAATGTGCTGCCTCTACCTGCACATACACCCACAAACAACTCAATATGACTCAATGTGCAGGCTGTACCAGCACACACACACACATGTGCACACACACCTCAGTGTGCCTCAATTGTCAGCCTATACCAGAACACACAGACACAAACACCTCTCACTCTGACTCAATGCACAACCTATACCAGCATGCACACACACTCACATGGCACAGTGAATCAAGGCACAATGTTACAAGCACATGCACACACACCTCAGAGTGACTCAAAGCTCAGCCTATACCAGCACACACGCACACGCACACACACATGCACAGATGCAGGCCTCACTGTGACTCAATGCACAGCCTATACCAGAATACACACACACCCCAACACGCACTCACACATGGCTCACTGGTACTCAATCAATCGCCTATACCAGCACACACGCACACAGCTCACTGTGACTCAATGCAGTCTGTATCACCACACACTCACACACGCACCCATGAGTCAATAATGCCCATACCAGCACAATAAAGCCCATACCAGCACACAAACTCACATGCACACACACACACACGAGACTGTGACTGAAAACGCTTCCTGTACCAGCACACACACACACAAACACTACACTGTGACTCAATGCACAGCCTATACGAGCACACATATACACACACACACACAGCTCACAGTGACTGAATACAGAGTCTATATCAGCGCACACACAGACACACAGACACACACAGCCCACTGTGTCTCAATGGTCATCCAGTGCCAGCACACACACACACACACACACACATGCAAACACACACACTAGTTCATGTCAAAGTGGATTAAACCACAGTCCATACCATCACAGACACAAACACACCGCACTACTCACTGTGACTCAATGCACAGTCTACACCAGCAAATACACACACACACATACACACACAACTCCCACACATTTAACTGTGACTCAGTGCTGTGACTATAGCAGCTCACCACACACACATGGTTCACTGTGACTCAATGCACAGCCAATAACTGTACACACACACACACACACCGCTCAGTGATTCAATGCAAATCCCATATCAGCATACACATACACATACACTCACCTAGGTGTGACTCAATTCTAGGCCTATAGCAGCACACACACACACCTTACTGTAACTCATGCAGACTCTACAGCACCAAATACACAAACACTAACACAGGGCTGGGATTCAATGCACAGTCCATACCAGCAAAGGCACACACACCACACCACACTGTGACTCAATACTCAGATTATACCAGCACACACACACGGCTCACTCTGTCCTAGTGCACAGCATATAACATCACACACACACACACCCCACACTGTGACTCAATGTGCAGCCTGTACCTGCACATACACACACACACACCTCACTGTGACAAAAAGTGGAGCCTATACCAGCACACACACACCCCTGTGTGACACAAAGGTCAGCCTATACCAGAACACGCAGACACACACACACATAACTGTGACTCAATGCACAGACTATACCAGCGTGCACACAAACACACAGCACTCTGACTCAATGTACAATGTATACCAAAACACACAAGCATACACACACACCTCAGTGGGACTCAATGCACAGCCTATACCAGCACACACACATACACACCTGCACAGATACAGGGTTCACTGTGACTCAATGCACAGCCTATAGAAGAACACACACACATACCATCATGCACACACACATGGCTGACCGTGACTCAATCAATCGCGTATACCAGCACACACACACACGACTCACTGTGACTCAATGCAGTCTTTAGCACAACAAACACAGACACACACACCCCATGGAATCAATGAAAGCCCACCAACACACACACTCTCATACACACACACACATGGCTCACTGTGACTCAATGCACAGTCTGTATCACCACACACACACACACACATACACCTCAGTTACTCAATGCAAAGACCATACGAGCACACAAACACACAAACACAAATAACTGATTAAATGCTCCACACATACTAGTGCACACACACACAGACATGCTCACTGTGATTCAAGGCACAGTCTACACGAGCACAGTAACACACAAACAACTCATTTTGACTCAATGCGCAGTCTACAGCAGCACACACACACACATAACTCACTGTGACTCAATCCACAGCCTATATCAGCACACAGACACACACAAGGCTCACTGTGATTCAATGAAATCTGTAGCACCACACACACACACAAACACACACATACACCTCAGTGACTCAATGCAAAGCCCATACGAACACTCACAGACACACACCTAACTGTGATTCAGTGCTCAACCTCTACCAGCACACAGACGCACACACAGACACACACACACATGCACGGCTCATTCTGACATAATGTACAGTTCTTACCAGCACAAACACATGCAACACATCTCACTGTAACTCAATGCTCAGACTGTACTTGCACACACACAAGGCTCACTGTGAGTCAATGCACAGCCTATACCAGCAGAGACACACACACACTGCTCTCTATGACACAGTGCACATCCTGTACCATCACACACACACACAGCTTATTGTGATGCAGTAGAGACTCTACACAACCAAATACACACTCACACACGCACAGCTCACTGTGATTCCATGCAGACTCCATACCAGGGCACAAAAACACACAGCACACAACTCAGTGTGATTCAATGCTCACTTTATACCAAAACACACATAGACACACACACGGTTCTCTGTGACTCAGTGCACAGTCCATACCAGCACCGCACACACACTCACAGCTCACCTTGAATCAAAGCACAGCCTACCCCAGCAAACACACACACACAGTTCACTGTGACTCAATGCACAGGCTATACCAGCACACACACATATACACACACAGCTTACTGCGACACAATACAGTCTCTACACCACCAAATACACACACACACACATGCACAGCTCTATGTGATTCCATGCACATTCCATGCCAGTGCATACAGTCACACAGAACACACCTCAGTTTGACTCAATGCTCACAGTATGCCAAAACATACATAGACACACACACATGGCTCCCTGTTACTTAGTGCACAGTGTATGCTAGCAGAGTTACACACACAAAGAAACACACATGGCTCACTGTGAATCAATACACAGCCTGTACCTCCACACACACACACATACAAACACTCACACACAGCTTAGTGTGACTCAATGCAAAGCATATACCAGCACGTGCACCCACACACACACTCACCTCCCTGTGACTGAGTGCACAGCCTGTACCAGCACACACACATACAAAAACTCACACATGGTTGTGACTCAATGTACAATCCACACCAGCACATACACACACATGACACCTCAGTGTGATCCAATTCTCAGTTTATACCAGCACAACCACACGGCTCACTGTGACTCAGTGCACAGCGTATGACATCACACACACACACACATACACCTCACTGTGACTCAATGTGCAGCCTGTACCTGCACAGAAACAAACACACACATCACTGTGATGCGATATGCAACCTATACCAGCACACACACACACACACACACACCAAAGTGTGACTCGATGGTCATCCTACATGAGAACACACAGACACACACATCCCTCACTGTGACACAATGCACAGTCTATACCAGCCTGCACACACTCACATGACACTGTGACTCAATGCACAATCTGTAATAGCCCACACACGAACACGTACACACCTTATTGTGATTCAATGCACAGCCTATATGTGAACACACACACATACTAACATGCACTCACACATGTCTCACGATGACTCAATCGTCTGTACAAGCACACACACATGGCTCACTGGGAGTCAGTGCCCACTCCATACCAGCACCAAACACACAACACAGCTCACTGTGACTCAAGGCACAGTGTATGGCAGCACACACACACAGGCACACTCATACCCACATCTCACTGTGCCGGTAAGCCTGTGAAAGCACACGCACAATGAAACAAACACACTTCACTGTGACTCACTGCATATCCTATACCAGTGCACTCTCACACACACACACATGGCTGACTGTGAATGAATGCACACTCTATACCTGGAAACACACAAACACACACACACACACACGGCTCCCTGTGACTCAGTGCACAGGATATGCTAGCAGACATACACACACAGAGAAGCACATACAGCAAACTGTGAGTCAATCCACAGCCCATACCTCGACACATGCACACATACTGACACTCAAAAACACAGCTAAGTGTGATTCAATGCAAATCCTATACCAGAAAGTGCACACACACACACACAAACCTCCCTATGAATCAGTGCATAGCGTATAACATCACACACATACACCTCACTGTGACTCAATGTGCTGCCTCTACCTGCACATACACCCACAAACAACTCAATATGACTCAATGTGCAGGCTGTACCAGCACACACACACACATGTGCACACACACCTCAGTGTGCCTCAATTGTCAGCCTATACCAGAACACACAGACACAAACACCTCTCACTCTGACTCAATGCACAACCTATACCAGCATGCACACACACTCACATGGCACAGTGAATCAAGGCACAATGTTACAAGCACATGCACACACACCTCAGAGTGACTCAAAGCTCAGCCTATACCAGCACACACGCACACGCACACACACATGCACAGATGCAGGCCTCACTGTGACTCAATGCACAGCCTATACCAGAATACACACACACCCCAACACGCACTCACACATGGCTCACTGGTACTCAATCAATCGCCTATACCAGCACACACGCACACAGCTCACTGTGACTCAATGCAGTCTGTATCACCACACACTCACACACGCACCCATGAGTCAATAATGCCCATACCAGCACAATAAAGCCCATACCAGCACACAAACTCACATGCACACACACACACACGAGACTGTGACTGAAAACGCTTCCTGTACCAGCACACACACACACAAACACTACACTGTGACTCAATGCACAGCCTATACGAGCACACATATACACACACACACACAGCTCACAGTGACTGAATACAGAGTCTATATCAGCGCACACACAGACACACAGACACACACAGCCCACTGTGTCTCAATGGTCATCCAGTGCCAGCACACACACACACACACACACACATGCAAACACACACACTAGTTCATGTCAAAGTGGATTAAACCACAGTCCATACCATCACAGACACAAACACACCGCACTACTCACTGTGACTCAATGCACAGTCTACACCAGCAAATACACACACACACATACACACACAACTCCCACACATTTAACTGTGACTCAGTGCTGTGACTATAGCAGCTCACCACACACACATGGTTCACTGTGACTCAATGCACAGCCAATAACTGTACACACACACACACACACCGCTCAGTGATTCAATGCAAATCCCATATCAGCATACACATACACATACACTCACCTAGGTGTGACTCAATTCTAGGCCTATAGCAGCACACACACACACCTTACTGTAACTCATGCAGACTCTACAGCACCAAATACACAAACACTAACACAGGGCTGGGATTCAATGCACAGTCCATACCAGCAAAGGCACACACACCACACCACACTGTGACTCAATGCTCAGATTATACCAGCACACACACACGGCTCACTCTGTCCTAGTGCACAGCATATAACATCACACACACACACACCCCACACTGTGACTCAATGTGCAGCCTGTACCTGCACATACACACACACACACCTCACTGTGACAAAAAGTGGAGCCTATACCAGCACACACACACCCCTGTGTGACACAAAGGTCAGCCTATACCAGAACACGCAGACACACACACACATAACTGTGACTCAATGCACAGACTATACCAGCGTGCACACAAACACACAGCACTCTGACTCAATGTACAATGTATACCAAAACACACAAGCATACACACACACCTCAGTGGGACTCAATGCACAGCCTATACCAGCACACACACATACACACCTGCACAGATACAGGGTTCACTGTGACTCAATGCACAGCCTATAGAAGAACACACACACATACCATCATGCACACACACATGGCTGACCGTGACTCAATCAATCGCGTATACCAGCACACACACACACGACTCACTGTGACTCAATGCAGTCTTTAGCACAACAAACACAGACACACACACCCCATGGAATCAATGAAAGCCCACCAACACACACACTCTCATACACACACACACATGGCTCACTGTGACTCAATGCACAGTCTGTATCACCACACACACACACACACATACACCTCAGTTACTCAATGCAAAGACCATACGAGCACACAAACACACAAACACAAATAACTGATTAAATGCTCCACACATACTAGTGCACACACACACAGACATGCTCACTGTGATTCAAGGCACAGTCTACACGAGCACAGTAACACACAAACAACTCATTTTGACTCAATGCGCAGTCTACAGCAGCACACACACACACATAACTCACTGTGACTCAATCCACAGCCTATATCAGCACACAGACACACACAAGGCTCACTGTGATTCAATGAAATCTGTAGCACCACACACACACACAAACACACACATACACCTCAGTGACTCAATGCAAAGCCCATACGAACACTCACAGACACACACCTAACTGTGATTCAGTGCTCAACCTGTACCAGCACACAGACGCACACACAGACACACACACACATGCACGGCTCATTCTGACATAATGTACAGTTCTTACCAGCACAAACACATGCAACACATCTCACTGTAACTCAATGCTCAGACTGTACTTGCACACACACAAGGCTCACTGTGAGTCAATGCACAGCCTATACCAGCAGAGACACACACACACTGCTCTCTATGACACAGTGCACATCCTGTACCATCACACACACACACAGCTTATTGTGATGCAGTAGAGACTCTACACAACCAAATACACACACACACACGCACAGCTCACTGTGATTCCATGCAGACTCCATACCAGGGCACAAAAACACACAGCACACAACTCAGTGTGATTCAATGCTCACTTTATACCAAAACACACATAGACACACACACGGTTCTCTGTGACTCAGTGCACAGTCCATACCAGCACCGCACACACACTCACAGCTCACCTTGAATCAAAGCACAGCCTACCCCAGCAAACACACACACACAGTTCACTGTGACTCAATGCACAGGCTATACCAGCACACACACATATACACACACAGCTTACTGCGACACAATACAGTCTCTACACCACCAAATACACACACACACACATGCACAGCTCTATGTGATTCCATGCACATTCCATGCCAGTGCATACAGTCACACAGAACACACCTCAGTTTGACTCAATGCTCACAGTATGCCAAAACATACATTGACACACACACATGGCTCCCTGTTACTTAGTGCACAGTGTATGCTAGCAGAGTTACACACACAAAGAAACACACATGGCTCACTGTGAATCAATACACAGCCTGTACCTCCACACACACACACACACACACATACAAACACTCACACACAGCTTAGTGTGACTCAATGCAAAGCATATACCAGCACGTGCACCCACACACACACTCACCTCCCTGTGACTGAGTGCACAGCCTGTACCAGCACACACACATACAAAAACTCACACATGGTTGTGACTCAATGTACAATCCACACCAGCACATACACACACATGACACCTCAGTGTGATCCAATTCTCAGTTTATACCAGCACAACCACACGGCTCACTGTGACTCAGTGCACAGCGTATGACATCACACACACACACACACATACACCTCACTGTGACTCAATGTGCAGCCTGTACCTGCACAGAAACAAACACACACATCACTGTGATGCGATATGCAACCTATACCAGCACACACACACACACACACACACACCAAAGTGTGACTCGATGGTCATCCTACATGAGAACACACAGACACACACATCCCTCACTGTGACACAATGCACAGTCTATACCAGCCTGCACACACTCACATGACACTGTGACCCAATGCACAATCTGTAATAGCCCACACACGAACACGTACACACCTTATTGTGATTCAATGCACAGCCTATATGTGAACACACACACATACTAACATGCACTCACACATGTCTCACGATGACTCAATCGCCTGTACAAGCACACACACATGGCTCAATGGGAGTCAGTGCCCACTCCATACCAGCACCAAACACACAACACAGCTCACTGTGACTCAAGGCACAGTGTATGGCAGCACACACACACAGGCACACTCATACCCACATCTCACTGTGCCGGTAAGCCTGTGAAAGCACACGCACAATGAAACAAACACCCTTCACTGTGACTCACTGCATATCCTATACCAGTGCACTCTCACACACACACACATGGCTGACTGTGAATGAATGCACACTCTATACCTGGAAACACACAAACACACACACACACACATGGCTCCCTGTGACTCAGTGCACAGGATATGCTAGCAGACATACACACACAGAGAAGCACATACAGCAAACTGTGAGTCAATCCACAGCCCATACCTCGACACATGCACACATACTGACACTCAAAAACACAGCTCAGTGTGATTCAATGCAAATCCTATACCAGAAAGTGCACACACACACACACAAACCTCCCTATGAATCAGTGCATAGCGTATAACATCACACACATACACCTCACTGTGACTCAATGTGCTGCCTCTACCTGCACATACACCCACAAACAACTCAATATGACTCAATGTGCAGGCTGTACCAGCACACACACACACATGTGCACACACACCTCAGTGTGCCTCAATTGTCAGCCTATACCAGAACACACAGACACAAACACCTCTCACTCTGACTCAATGCACAACCTATACCAGCATGCACACACACTCACATGGCACAGTGAATCAAGGCACAATGTTACAAGCACATGCACACACACCTCAGAGTGACTCAAAGCTCAGCCTATACCAGCACACACGCACACGCACACACACATGCACAGATGCAGGCCTCACTGTGACTCAATGCACAGCCTATACCAGAACACACACACACCCCAACACGCACTCACACATGGCTCACTGGTACTCAATCAATCGCCTATACCAGCACACACGCACACAGCTCACTGTGACTCAATGCAGTCTGTATCACCACACACTCACACACGCACCCATGAGTCAATAATGCCCATACCAGCACAATAAAGCCCATACCAGCACACAAACTCACATGCACACACACACACACGAGACTGTGACTGAAAACGCTTCCTGTACCAGCACACACACACACAAACACTACACTGTGACTCAATGCACAGCCTATACGAGCACACATATACACACACACTCAGCTCACAGTGACTGAATACAGAGTCTATATCAGCGCACACACAGACACACAGACACACACAGCCCACTGTGTCTCAATGGTCATCCAGTGCCAGCACACACACACACACACACACATGCAAACACACACACTAGTTCATGTCAAAGTGGATTAAACCACAGTCCATACCATCACAGACACAAACACACCGCACTACTCACCGTGACTCAATGCACAGTCTACACCAGCAAATACACACACACACATACACACACAACTCCCACACATTTAACTGTGACTCAGTGCTGTGACTATAGCAGCTCACCACACACACATGGTTCACTGTGACTCAATGCACAGCCAATAACTGTACACACACACACACACACCGCTCAGTGATTCAATGCAAATCCCATATCAGCATACACATACACATACACTCACCTAGGTGTGACTCAATTCTAGGCCTATAGCAGCACACACACACACCTTACTGTAACTCATGCAGACTCTACAGCACCAAATACACAAACACTAACACAGGGCTGGGATTCAATGCACAGTCCATACCAGCAAAGGCACACACACCACACCACACTGTGACTCAATGCTCAGATTATACCAGCACACACACACGGCTCACTCTGTCCTAGTGCACAGCATATAACATCACACACACACACACCCCACACTGTGACTCAATGTGCAGCCTGTACCTGCACATACACACACACACACCTCACTGTGACAAAAAGTGGAGCCTATACCAGCACACACACACCCCTGTGTGACACAAAGGTCAGCCTATACCAGAACACGCAGACACACACACACATAACTGTGACTCAATGCACAGACTATACCAGCGTGCACACAAACACACAGCACTCTGACTCAATGTACAATGTATACCAAAACACACAAGCATACACACACACCTCAGTGGGACTCAATGCACAGCCTATACCAGCACACACACATACACACCTGCACAGATACAGGGTTCACTGTGACTCAATGCACAGCCTATAGAAGAACACACACACATACCATCATGCACACACACATGGCTGACCGTGACTCAATCAATCGCGTATACCAGCACACACACACACGACTCACTGTGACTCAATGCAGTCTTTAGCACAACAAACACAGACACACACACCCCATGGAATCAATGAAAGCCCACCAACACACACACTCTCATACACACACACACATGGCTCACTGTGACTCAATGCACAGTCTGTATCACCACACACACACACACACATACACCTCAGTTACTCAATGCAAAGACCATACGAGCACACAAACACACAAACACAAATAACTGATTAAATGCTCCACACATACTAGTGCACACACACACAGACATGCTCACTGTGATTCAAGGCACAGTCTACACGAGCACAGTAACACACAAACAACTCATTTTGACTCAATGCGCAGTCTACAGCAGCACACACACACACATAACTCACTGTGACTCAATCCACAGCCTATATCAGCACACAGACACACACAAGGCTCACTGTGATTCAATGAAATCTGTAGCACCACACACACACACAAACACACACATACACCTCAGTGACTCAATGCAAAGCCCATACGAACACTCACAGACACACACCTAACTGTGATTCAGTGCTCAACCTGTACCAGCACACAGACGCACACACAGACACACACACACATGCACGGCTCATTCTGACATAATGTACAGTTCTTACCAGCACAAACACATGCAACACATCTCACTGTAACTCAATGCTCAGACTGTACTTGCACACACACAAGGCTCACTGTGAGTCAATGCACAGCCTATACCAGCAGAGACACACACACACTGCTCTCTATGACACAGTGCACATCCTGTACCATCACACACACACACAGCTTATTGTGATGCAGTAGAGACTCTACACAACCAAATACACACACACACACGCACAGCTCACTGTGATTCCATGCAGACTCCATACCAGGGCACAAAAACACACAGCACACAACTCAGTGTGATTCAATGCTCACTTTATACCAAAACACACATAGACACACACACGGTTCTCTGTGACTCAGTGCACAGTCCATACCAGCACCGCACACACACTCACAGCTCACCTTGAATCAAAGCACAGCCTACCCCAGCAAACACACACACACAGTTCACTGTGACTCAATGCACAGGCTATACCAGCACACACACATATACACACACAGCTTACTGCGACACAATACAGTCTCTACACCACCAAATACACACACACACACATGCACAGCTCTATGTGATTCCATGCACATTCCATGCCAGTGCATACAGTCACACAGAACACACCTCAGTTTGACTCAATGCTCACAGTATGCCAAAACATACATAGACACACACACATGGCTCCCTGTTACTTAGTGCACAGTGTATGCTAGCAGAGTTACACACACAAAGAAACACACATGGCTCACTGTGAATCAATACACAGCCTGTACCTCCACACACACACACATACAAACACTCACACACAGCTTAGTGTGACTCAATGCAAAGCATATACCAGCACGTGCACCCACACACACACTCACCTCCCTGTGACTGAGTGCACAGCCTGTACCAGCACACACACATACAAAAACTCACACATGGTTGTGACTCAATGTACAATCCACACCAGCACATACACACACATGACACCTCAGTGTGATCCAATTCTCAGTTTATACCAGCACAACCACACGGCTCATTGTGACTCAGTGCACAGCGTATGACATCACACACACACACACATACACCTCACTGTGACTCAATGTGCAGCCTGTACCTGCACAGAAACAAACACACACATCACTGTGATGCGATATGCAACCTATACCAGCACACACACACACACACACACACACCAAAGTGTGACTCGATGGTCATCCTACATGAGAACACACAGACACACACATCCCTCACTGTGACACAATGCACAGTCTATACCAGCCTGCACACACTCACATGACACTGTGACTCAATGCACAATCTGTAATAGCCCACACACGAACACGTACACACCTTATTGTGATTCAATGCACAGCCTATATGTGAACACACACACATACTAACATGCACTCACACATGTCTCACGATGACTCAATCGTCTGTACAAGCACACACACATGGCTCACTGGGAGTCAGTGCCCACTCCATACCAGCACCAAACACACAACACAGCTCACTGTGACTCAAGGCACAGTGTATGGCAGCACACACACACAGGCACACTCATACCCACATCTCACTGTGCCGGTAAGCCTGTGAAAGCACACGCACAATGAAACAAACACACTTCACTGTGACTCACTGCATATCCTATACCAGTGCACTCTCACACACACACACATGGCTGACTGTGAATGAATGCACACTCTATACCTGGAAACACACAAACACACACACACACACACGGCTCCCTGTGACTCAGTGCACAGGATATGCTAGCAGACATACACACACAGAGAAGCACATACAGCAAACTGTGAGTCAATCCACAGCCCATACCTCGACACATGCACACATACTGACACTCAAAAACACAGCTCAGTGTGATTCAATGCAAATCCTATACCAGAAAGTGCACACACACACACACAAACCTCCCTATGAATCAGTGCATAGCGTATAACATCACACACATACACCTCACTGTGACTCAATGTGCTGCCTCTACCTGCACATACACCCACAAACAACTCAATATGACTCAATGTGCAGGCTGTACCAGCACACACACACACATGTGCACACACACCTCAGTGTGCCTCAATTGTCAGCCTATACCAGAACACACAGACACAAACACCTCTCACTCTGACTCAATGCACAACCTATACCAGCATGCACACACACTCACATGGCACAGTGAATCAAGGCACAATGTTACAAGCACATGCACACACACCTCAGAGTGACTCAAAGCTCAGCCTATACCAGCACACACGCACACGCACACACACATGCACAGATGCAGGCCTCACTGTGACTCAATGCACAGCCTATACCAGAATACACACACACCCCAACACGCACTCACACATGGCTCACTGGTACTCAATCAATCGCCTATACCAGCACACAGGCACACAGCTCACTGTGACTCAATGCAGTCTGTATCACCACACACTCACACACGCACCCATGAGTCAATAATGCCCATATCAGCACAATAAAGCCCATACCAGCACACAAACTCACATGCACACACACACACACGAGACTGTGACTGAAAACGCTTCCTGTACCAGCACACACACACACAAACACTACACTGTGACTCAATGCACAGCCTATACGAGCACACATATACACACACACACACAGCTCACAGTGACTGAATACAGAGTCTATATCAGCGCACACACAGACACACAGACACACACAGCCCACTGTGTCTCAATGGTCATCCAGTGCCAGCACACACACACACACACACACACATGCAAACACACACACTAGTTCATGTCAAAGTGGATTAAACCACAGTCCATACCATCACAGACACAAACACACCGCACTACTCACTGTGACTCAATGCACAGTCTACACCAGCAAATACACACACACACATACACACACAACTCCCACACATTTAACTGTGACTCAGTGCTGTGACTATAGCAGCTCACCACACACACATGGTTCACTGTGACTCAATGCACAGCCAATATCTGTACACACACACACACACACCGCTCAGTGATTCAATGCAAATCCCATATCAGCATACACATACACATACACTCACCTAGGTGTGACTCAATTCTAGGCCTATAGCAGCACACACACACACCTTACTGTGACTCATGCAGACTCTACAGCACCAAATACACAAACACTAACACAGGGCTGGGATTCAATGCACAGTCCATACCAGCAAAGGCACACACACCACACCACACTGTGACTCAATGCTCAGATTATACCAGCACACACACACGGCTCACTCTGTCCTAGTGCACAGCATATAACATCACACACACACACACCCCACACTGTGACTCAATGTGCAGCCTGTACCTGCACATACACACACACACACCTCACTGTGACAAAAAGTGGAGCCTATACCAGCACACACACACCCCTGTGTGACACAACGGTCAGCCTATACCAGAACACGCAGACACACACACACATAACTGTGACTCAATGCACAGACTATACCAGCGTGCACACAAACACACAGCACTCTGACTCAATGTATAATGTATACCAAAACACACAAGCATACACACACACCTCAGTGGGACTCAATGCACAGCCTATACCAGCACACACACATACACACCTGCACAGATACAGGGTTCACCGTGACTCAATGCACAGCCTATAGAAGAACACACACACATACCATCATGCACACACACATGGCTGACCGTGACTCAATCAATCGCGTATACCAGCACACACACACACGACTCACTGTGACTCAATGCAGTCTTTAGCACAACAAACACAGACACACACACCCCATGGAATCAATGAAAGCCCACCAACACACACACTCTCATACACACACACACATGGCTCACTGTGACTCAATGCACAGTCTGTATCACCACACACACACACACACATACACCTCAGTTACTCAATGCAAAGACCATATGAGCACACAAACACACAAACACAAATAACTGATTAAATGCTCCACACATACTAGTGCACACACACACAGACATGCTCACTGTGATTCAAGGCACAGTCTACACGAGCACAGTAACACACAAACAACTCATTTTGACTCAATGCGCAGTCTACAGCAGCACACACACACACATAACTCACTGTGACTCAATCCACAGCCTATATCAGCACACAGACACACACAAGGCTCACTGTGATTCAATGAAATTTGTAGCACCACACACACACACACAAACACACACATACACCTCAGTGACTCAATGCAAAGCCCATACGAACACTCACAGACACACACCTAACTGTGATTCAGTGCTCAACCTGTACCAGCACACAGACGCACACACAGACACACACACACATGCACGGCTCATTCTGACATAATGTACAGTTCTTACCAGCACAAACACATGCAACACATCTCACTGTAACTCAATGCTCAGACTGTACTTGCACACACACAAGGCTCACTGTGAGTCAATGCACAGCCTATACCAGCAGAGACACACACACACTGCTCTCTATGACACAGTGCACATCCTGTACCATCACACACACACACAGCTTATTGTGATGCAGTAGAGACTCTACACAACCAAATACACACACACACACGCACAGCTCACTGTGATTCCATGCAGACTCCATACCAGGGCACAAAAACACACAGCACACAACTCAGTGTGATTCAATGCTCACTTTATACCAAAACACACATAGACACACACACGGTTCTCTGTGACTCAGTGCACAGTCCATACCAGCACCGCACACACACTCACAGCTCACCTTGAATCAAAGCACAGCCTACCCCAGCAAACACACACACACAGTTCACTGTGACTCAATGCACAGGCTATACCAGCACACACACATATACACACACAGCTTACTGCGACACAATACAGTCTCTACACCACCAAATACACACACACACACATGCACAGCTCTATGTGATTCCATGCACATTCCATGCCAGTGCATACAGTCACACAGAACACACCTCAGTTTGACTCAATGCTCACAGTATGCCAAAACATACATAGACACACACACATGGCTCCCTGTTACTTAGTGCACAGTGTATGCTAGCAGAGTTACACACACAAAGAAACACACATGGCTCACTGTGAATCAATACACAGCCTGTACCTCCACACACACACACACACACACACATACAAACACTCACACACAGCTTAGTGTGACTCAATGCAAAGCATATACCAGCACGTGCACCCACACACACACTCACCTCCCTGTGACTGAGTGCACAGCCTGTACCAGCACACACACATACAAAAACTCACACATGGTTGTGACTCAATGTACAATCCACACCAGCACATACACACACATGACACCTCAGTGTGATCCAATGCTCAGTTTATACCAGCACAACCACACGGCTCACTGTGACTCAGTGCACAGCGTATGACATCACACACACACACACATACACCTCACTGTGACTCAATGTGCAGCCTGTACCTGCACAGAAACAAACACACACATCACTGTGATGCGATATGCAACCTATACCAGCACACACACACACACACACACACACCAAAGTGTGACTCGATGGTCATCCTACATGAGAACACACAGACACACACATCCCTCACTGTGACACAATGCACAGTCTATACCAGCCTGCACACACTCACATGACACTGTGACTCAATGCACAATCTGTAATAGCCCACACACGAACACGTACACACCTTATTGTGATTCAATGCACAGCCTATATGTGAACACACACACATACTAACATGCACTCACACATGTCTCACGATGACTCAATCGCCTGTACAAGCACACACACATGGCTCACTGGGAGTCAGTGCCCACTCCATACCAGCACCAAACACACAACACAGCTCACTGTGACTCAAGGCACAGTGTATGGCAGCACACACACACAGGCACACTCATACCCACATCTCACTGTGCCGGTAAGCCTGTGAAAGCACACGCACAATGAAACAAACACCCCTCACTGTGACTCACTGCATATCCTATACCAGTGCACTCTCACACACACACACATGGCTGACTGTGAATGAATGCACACTCTATACCTGGAAACACACAAACACACACACACACAGCTCCCTGTGACTCAGTGCACAGGATATGCTAGCAGACATACACACACAGAGAAGCACATACAGCAAACTGTGAGTCAATCCACAGCCCATACCTCGACACATGCACACATACTGACACTCAAAAACACAGCTCAGTGTGATTCAATGCAAATCCTATACCAGAAAGTGCACACACACACACACAAACCTCCCTATGAATCAGTGCATAGCGTATAACATCACACACATACACCTCACTGTGACTCAATGTGCTGCCTCTACCTGCACATACACCCACAAACAACTCAATATGACTCAATGTGCAGGCTGTACCAGCACACACACACACATGTGCACACACACCTCAGTGTGCCTCAATTGTCAGCCTATACCAGAACACACAGACACAAACACCTCTCACTCTGACTCAATGCACAACCTATACCAGCATGCACACACACTCACATGGCACAGTGAATCAAGGCACAATGTTACAAGCACATGCACACACACCTCAGAGTGACTCAAAGCTCAGCCTATACCAGCACACACGCACACGCACACACACATGCACAGATGCAGGCCTCACTGTGACTCAATGCACAGCCTATACCAGAACACACACACACCCCAACACGCACTCACACATGGCTCACTGGTAATCAATCGCCTATACCAGCACACACGCACACAGCTCACTGTGACTCAATGCAGTCTGTATCACCACACACTCACACACACACGCATGAGTCAATAATGCCCATACCAGCACAATAAAGCCCATACCAGCACACAAACTCACATGCACACACACACACACGAGACTGTGACTGAAAACGCTTCCTGTACCAGCACACACACACACAAACACTACACTGTGACTCAATGCACAGCCTATACGAGCACACATATACACACACACACACAGCTCACAGTGACTGAATACAGAGTCTATATCAGCGCACACACAGACACACAGATACACACAGCCCACTGTGTCTCAATGGTCATTCAGTGCCAGCACACACACACACACACAGACATGCAAACACACACACTAGTTCATGTCAAAGTGGATTAAACCACAGTCCATACCATCACAGACACAAACACACCGCACTACTCACTGTGACTCAATGCACAGTCTACACCAGCAAATACACACACACACATACACACACAACTCCCACACATTTAACTGTGACTCAGTGCTGTGACTATAGCAGCTCGCCACACACACATGGTTCACTGTGACTCAATGCACAGCCAATAACTGTACACACATACACACACACACACCGCTCAGTGATTCAATGCAAATCCCATATCAGCATACACATACACATACACTCACCTAGGTGTGACTCAATTCTAGGCCTATAGCAGCACACACACACACCTTACTGTGACTCATGCAGACTCTACAGCACCAAATACACAAACACTAACACAGGGCTGGGATTTAATGCACAGTCCATACCAGCAAAGGCACACACACCACACCACACTGTGACTCAATGCTCAGATTATACCAGCACACACACACGGCTCACTGTGTCCTAGTGCACAGCATATAACATCACACACACACACCCCCCACACTGTGACTCAATGTGCAGCCTGTACCTGCACATACACACACACACACCTCACTGTGACAAAAAGTGGAGCCTATACCAGCACACACACACCCCTGTGTGACACAAAGGTCAGCCTATACCAGAACACGCAGACACACACACACATAACTGTGACTCAATGCACAGACTATACCAGCGTGCACACAAACACACAGCACTCTGACTCAATGTACAATGTATACCAAAACACACAAGCATACACACACACCTCAGTGGGACTCAATGCACAGCCTATACCAGCACACACACATACACACCTGCACAGATACAGGGTTCACTGTGACTCAATGCGCAGCCTATAGAAGAACACACACACATACCATCATGCACACACACATGGCTGACCGTGACTCAATCAATCGCGTATACCAGCACACACACACACGACTCACTGTGACTCAATGCAGTCTTTAGCACAACAAACACAGACACACACACCCCATGGAATCAATGAAAGCCCACCAACACACACACTCTCATACACACACACACATGGCTCACTGTGACTCAATGCACAGTCTGTATCACCACACACACACACACATACACCTCAGTTACTCAATGCAAAGACCATACGAGCACACAAACACACAAACACAAATAACTGATTAAATGCTCCACACATACTAGTGCACACACACACAGACATGCTCACTGTGATTCAAGGCACAGTCTACACGAGCACAGTAACACACAAACAACTCATTTTGACTCAATGCGCAGTCTACAGCAGCACACAAACACACATAACTCACTGTGACTCAATCCACAGCCTATATCAGCACACAGACACACACAAGGCTCACTGTGATTCAATGAAATCTGTAGCACCACACACACACACAAACACACACATACACCTCAGTGACTCAATGCAAAGCCCATACGAACACTCACAGACACACACCTAACTGTGATTCAGTGCTCAACCTCTACCAGCACACAGATGCACACACAGACACACACACACATGCACGGCTCATTCTGACATAATGTACAGTTCTTACCAGCACAAACACATGCAACACATCTCACTGTAACTCAATGCTCAGACTGTACTTGCACACACACAAGGCTCACTGTGAGTCAATGCACAGCCTATACCAGCAGAGACACACACACACTGCTCTCTATGACACAGTGCACATCCTGTACCATCACACACACACACAGCTTATTGTGATGCAATAGAGACTCTACACAACCAAATACACACACACACACGCACAGCTCACTGTGATTCCATGCAGACTCCATACCAGGGCACAAAAACACACAGCACACAACTCAGTGTGATTCAATGCTCACTTTATACCAAAACACACATAGACACACACACGGTTCTCTGTGACTCAGTGCACAGTCCATACCAGCACCGCACACACACTCACAGCTCACCTTGAATCAAAGCACAGCCTACCCCAGCAAACACACACACACAGTTCACTGTGACTCAATGCACAGGCTATAACAGCACACACACATATACACACACAGCTTACTGCGACACAATACAGTCTCTACACCACCAAATACACACACACACACATGCACAGCTCTATGTGATTCCATGCACATTCCATGCCAGTGCATACAGTCACACAGAACACACCTCAGTTTGACTCAATGTTCACAGTATGCCAAAACATACATAGACACACACACATGGCTCCCTGTTACTTAGTGCACAGTGTATGCTAGCAGAGTTACACACACAAAGAAACACACATGGCTCACTGTGAATCAATACACAGCCTGTACCTCCACACACACACACATACAAACACTCACACACAGCTTAGTGTGACTCAATGCAAAGCATATACCAGCACGTGCACCCACACACACACTCACCTCCCTGTGACTGAGTGCACAGCCTGTACCAGCACACACACATACAAAAACTCACACATGGTTGTGACTCAATGTACAATCCACACCAGCACATACACACACATGACACCTCAGTGTGATCCAATGCTCAGTTTATACCAGCACAACCACACGGCTCACTGTGACTCAGTGCACAGCGTATGACATCACACACACACACACATACACCTCACTGTGACTCAATGTGCAGCCTGTACCTGCACAGAAACAAACACACACATCACTGTGATGCGATATGCAACCTATACCAGCACACACACACACACACACACACACCAAAGTGTGACTCGATGGTCATCCTACATGAGAACACACAGACACACACATCCCTCACTGTGACACAATGCACAGTCTATACCAGCCTGCACACACTCACATGACACTGTGACTCAATGCACAATCTGTAATAGCCCACACACGAACACGTACACACCTTATTGTGATTCAATGCACAGCCTATATGTGAACACACACACATACTAACATGCACTCACACATGTCTCACGATGACTCAATCGCCTGTACAAGCACACACACATGGCTCACTGGGAGTCAGTGCCCACTCCATACCAGCACCAAACACACAACACAGCTCACTGTGACTCAAGGCACAGTGTATGACAGCACACACACACAGGCACACTCATACCCACATCTCACTGTGCTGGTAAGCCTGTGAAAGCACACACACAATGAAAGAAACACCCCTCACTGTGACTCACTGCATATCCTATACCAGTGCACTCTCACACACACACACATGGCTGACTGTGAATGAATGCACACTCTATACCTGGAAACACACAAACACACACACACACACACGGCTCCCTGTGACTCAGTGCACAGGATATGCTAGCAGACATACACACACAGAGAAGCACATACAGCAAACTGTGAGTCAATCCACAGCCCATACCTCGACACATGCACACATACTGACACTCAAAAACACAGCTCAGTGTGATTCAATGCAAATCCTATACCAGAAAGTGCACACACACACACACAAACCTCCCTATGAATCAGTGCATAGCGTATAACATCACACACATACACCTCACTGTGACTCAATGTGCTGCCTCTACCTGCACATACACCCACAAACAACTCAATATGACTCAATGTGCAGGCTGTACCAGCACACACACACACATGTGCACACACACCTCAGTGTGCCTCAATTGTCAGCCTATACCAGAACACACAGACACAAACACCTCTCACTCTGACTCAATGCACAACCTATACCAGCATGCACACACACTCACATGGCACAGTGAATCAAGGCACAATGTTACAAGCACATGCACACACACCTCAGAGTGACTCAAAGCTCAGCCTATACCAGCACACACGCACACGCACACACACATGCACAGATGCAGGCCTCACTGTGACTCAATGCACAGCCTATACCAGAACACACACACACCCCAACACGCACTCACACATGGCTCACTGGTAATCAATCGCCTATACCAGCACACACGCACACAGCTCACTGTGACTCAATGCAGTCTGTATCACCACACACTCACACACGCACCCATGAGTCAATAATGCCCATACCAGCACAATAAAGCCCATACCAGCACACAAACTCACATGCACACACACACACACGAGACTGTGACTGAAAACGCTTCCTGTACCAGCACACACACACACAAACACTACACTGTGACTCAATGCACAGCCTATACGAGCACACATATACACACACACACACAGCTCACAGTGACTGAATACAGAGTCTATATCAGCGCACACACAGACACACAGACACACACAGCTCACTGTGTCTCAATGGTCATCCAGTGCCAGCACAGACACACACACACACATGCAAACACACACACTAGTTCATGTCAAAGTGGATTAAACCACAGTCCATACCATCACAGACACAAACACACCGCACTACTCACTGTGACTCAATGCACAGTCTACACCAGCAAATACACACACACACATACACACACAACTCTCACACATTTAACTGTGACTCAGTGCTGTGACTATAGCAGCTCGCCACACACACATGGTTCACTGTGACTCAATGCACAGCCAATAACTGTACACACATACACACACACACACCGCTCAGTGATTCAATGCAAATCCCATATCAGCATACACATACACATACACTCACCTAGGTGTGACTCAATTCTAGGCCTATAGCAGCACACACACACACCTTACTGTGACTCATGCAGACTCTACAGCACCACATACACAAACACTAACACAGGGCTGGGATTCAATGCACAGTCCATACCAGCAAAGGCACACACACCACACCACACTGTGACTCAATGCTCAGATTATACCAGCACACACACACGGCTCACTGTGTCCAAGTGCACAACATATAACATCACACACACACACCCCCCACACTGTGACTCAATGTGCAGCCTGTACCTGCACATACACACACACACACCTCACTGTGACAAAAAGTGGAGCCTATACCAGCACACACACACCCCTGTGTGACACAATGGTCAGCCTATACCAGAACACACAGACACACACACACATAACTGTGACTCAATGCACAGACTATACCAGCGTGCACACAAACACACAGCACTCTGAATCAATGCACAATGTATACCAAAACACACAAGCATACACACACACCTCAGTGGGACTCAATGCACAGCCTATACCAGCACACACACATACACACCTGCACAGATACAGGGTTCACTGTGACTCAATGCACAGCCTATAGAAGAACACACACACATACCGTCATGCACACACACATGGCTGACCGTGACTCAATCAATCGCGTATACCAGCACACACACACACGACTCACTGTGACTCAATGCAGTCTTTAGCACAACAAACACAGACACACACACCCCATGGAATCAATGAAAGCCCACCAACACACACACTCTCATACACACACACACATGGCTCACTGTGACTCAATGCACAGTCTGTATCACCACACACACACACACATACACCTCAGTTACTCAATGCAAAGACCATACGAGCACACAAACACACAAACACAAATAACTGATTAAATGCTCCACACATACTAGTGCACACACACACAGACATGCTCACTGTGATTCAAGGCACAGTCTACACGAGCACAGTAACACACAAACAACTCATTTTGACTCAATGCGCAGTCTACAGCAGCACACACACACACATAACTCACTGTGACTCAATCCACAGCCTATATCAGCACACAGACACACACAAGGCTCACTGTGATTCAATGAAATCTGTAGCACCACACACACACACAAACACACACATACACCTCAGTGACTCAATGCAAAGCCCATACGAATACTCACAGACACAAACCTAACTGTGATTCAGTGCTCAACCTCTACCAGCACACAGACGCACACACACATGCACGGCTCATTCTGACATAATGTACAGTTCTTACCAGCACAAACACATGCAACACATCTCACTGTAACTCAATGCTCAGACTGTACTTGCACACACACAAGGCTCACTGTGAGTCAATGCACAGCCTATACCAGCAGAGACACACACACACTGCTCTCTATGACACAGTGCACATCCTGTACCATCACACACACACACAGCTTATTGTGATGCAATAGAGACTCTACACAACCAAATACACACACACACACGCACAGCTCACTGTGATTCCATGCAGACTCCATACCAGGGCACAAAAACACACAGCACACAACTCAGTGTGATTCAATGCTCACTTTATACCAAAACACACATAGACACACACACGGTTCTCTGTGACTCAGTGCACAGTCCATACCAGCACCACACACACACTCACAGCTCACCTTGAATCAAAGCACAGCCTACCCCAGCAAACACACACACACAGTTCACTGTGACTCAATGCACAGGCTATACCAGCACACACACATATACACACACAGCTTACTGCGACACAATACAGTCTCTACACCACCAAATACACACACACACACACATGCACAGCTCTATGTGATTCCATGCACATTCCATGCCAGTGCATACAGTCACACAGAACACACCTCAGTTTGACTCAATGCTCACAGTATGCCAAAACATACATAGACACACACACATGGCTCCCTGTTACTTAGTGCACAGTGTATGCTAGCAGAGTTACACACACAAAGAAACACACATGGCTCACTGTGAATCAATACACAGCATGTACCTCCACACACACACACATACAAACACTCACACACAGCTTAGTGTGACTCAATGCAAAGCATATACCAGCACGTGCACCCACACACACACTCACCTCCCTGTGACTGAGTGCACAGCCTGTACCAGCACACACACATACAAAAACTCACACATGGTTGTGACTCAATGTACAATCCACACCAGCACATACACACACATGACACCTCAGTGTGATCCAATGCTCAGTTTATACCAGCACAACCACACGGCTCACTGTGACTCAGTGCACAGCGTATGACATCACACACACACACACATACACCTCACTGTGACTCAATGTGCAGCCTGTACCTGCACAGAAACAAACACACACATCACTGTGATGCGATATGCAACCTATACCAGCACACACACACACACACACACACACAAAAGTGTGACTCGATGGTCATCCTACATGAGAACACACAGACACACACATCCCTCACTGTGACACAATGCACAGTCTATACCAGCCTGCACACACTCACATGACACTGTGACTCAATGCACAATCTGTAATAGCCCACACACGAACACGTACACACCTTATTGTGATTCAATGCACAGCCTATATGTGAACACACACACATACTAACATGCACTCACACATGTCTCACGATGACTCAATCGCCTGTACAAGCACACACACATGGCTCACTGGGAGTCAGTGCCCACTCCATACCAGCACCAAACACACAACACAGCTCACTGTGACTCAAGGCACAGTGTATGGCAGCACACACACACAGGCACACTCATACCCACATCTCACTGTGCCGGTAAGACTGTGAAAGCACACGCACAATGAAACAAACACCCCTCACTGTGACTCACTGCATATCCTATACCAGTGCACTCTCACACACACACACATGGCTGACTGTGAATGAATGCACACTCTATACCTGGAAACACACAAACACACACACACACACAGCTCCCTGTGACTCAGTGCACAGGATATGCTAGCAGACATACACACACAGAGAAGCACATACAGCAAACTGTGAGTCAATCCACAGCCCATACCTCGACACATGCACACATACTGACACTCAAAAACACAGCTCAGTGTGATTCAATGCAAATCCTATACCAGAAAGTGCACACACACACAAACAAACCTCCCTATGAATCAGTGCATAGCGTATAACATCACACACATACACCTCACTGTGACTCAATGTGCTGCCTCTACCTGCACATACACCCACAAACAACTCAATATGACTCAATGTGCAGGCTGTACCAGCACACACACACACATGTGCACACACACCTCAGTGTGCCTCAATTGTCAGCCTATACCAGAACACACAGACACAAACACCTCTCACTCTGACTCAATGCACAACCTATACCAGCATGCACACACACTCACATGGCACAGTGAATCAAGGCACAATGTTACAAGCACATGCACACACACCTCAGAGTGACTCAAAGCTCAGCCTATACCAGCACACACGCACACGCACACACACATGCACAGATGCAGGCCTCACTGTGACTCAATGCACAGCCTATACCAGAACACACACACACCCCAACACGCACTCACACATGGCTCACTGGTAATCAATCGCCTATACCAGCACACACGCACACAGCTCACTGTGACTCAATGCAGTCTGTATCACCACACACTCACACACACACCCATGAGTCAATAATGCCCATACCAGCACAATAAAGCCCATACCAGCACACAAACTCACATGCACACACACACACACGAGACTCTGACTGAAAACGCTTCCTGTACCAGCACACACACACACAAACACTACACTGTGACTCAATGCACAGCCTATACGAGCACACATATACACACACACACACAGCTCACAGTGACTGAATACAGAGTCTATATCAGCGCACACACAGACACACAGATACACACAGCCCACTGTGTCTCAATGGTCATTCAGTGCCAGCACACACACACACACACAGACACGCAAACACACACACTAGTTCATGTCAAAGTGGATTAAACCACAGTCCATACCATCACAGACACAAACACACCGCACTACTCACTGTGACTCAATGCACAGTCTACACCAGCAAATACACACACACACATACACACACAACTCCCACACATTTAACTGTGACTCAGTGCTGTGACTATAGCAGCTCGCCACACACACATGGTTCACTGTGACTCAATGCACAGCCAATAACTGTACACACATACACACACACACACCGCTCAGTGATTCAATGCAAATCCCATATCAGCATACACATACACATACACTCACCTAGGTGTGACTCAATTCTAGGCCTATAGCAGCACACAGACACACCTTACTGTGACTCATGCAGACTCTACAGCACCAAATACACAAACACTAACACAGGGCTGGGATTTAATGCACAGTCCATACCAGCAAAGGCACACACACCACACCACACTGTGACTCAATGCTCAGATTATACCAGCACACACACACGGCTCACTGTGTCCTAGTGCACAGCATATAACATCACACACACACACCCCCCACACTGTGACTCAATGTGCAGCCTGTACCTGCACATACACACACACACACCTCACTGTGACAAAAAGTGGAGCCTATACCAGCACACACACACCCCTGTGTGACACAAAGGTCAGCCTATACCAGAACACGCAGACACACACACACATAACTGTGACTCAATGCACAGACTATACCAGCGTGCACACAAACACACAGCACTCTGACTCAATGTACAATGTATACCAAAACACACAAGCATACACACACACCTCAGTGGGACTCAATGCACAGCCTATACCAGCACACACACATACACACCTGCACAGATACAGGGTTCACTGTGACTCAATGCACAGCCTATAGAAGAACACACACACATACCATCATGCACACACACATGGCTGACCGTGACTCAATCAATCGCGTATACCAGCACACACACACACGACTCACTGTGACTCAATGCAGTCTTTAGCACAACAAACACAGACACACACACCCCATGGAATCAATGAAAGCCCACCAACACACACACTCTCATACACACACACACATGGCTCACTGTGACTCAATGCACAGTCTGTATCACCACACACACACACACATACACCTCAGTTACTCAATGCAAAGACCATACGAGCACACAAACACACAAACACAAATAACTGATTAAATGCTCCACACATACTAGTGCACACACACACAGACATGCTCACTGTGATTCAAGGCACAGTCTACACGAGCACAGTAACACACAAACAACTCATTTTGACTCAATGCGCAGTCTACAGCAGCACACACACACACATAACTCACTGTGACTCAATCCACAGCCTATATCAGCACACAGACACACACAAGGCTCACTGTGATTCAATGAAATCTGTAGCACCACACACACACACAAACACACACATACACCTCAGTGACTCAATGCAAAGCCCATACGAATACTCACAGACACACACCTAACTGTGATTCAGTGCTCAACCTCTACCAGCACACAGACGCACACACACATGCACGGCTCATTCTGACATAATGTACAGTTCTTACCAGCACAAACACAGGCAACACATCTCACTGTAACTCAATGCTCAGACTGTACTTGCACACACACAAGGCTCACTGTGAGTCAATGCACAGCCTATACCAGCAGAGACACACACACACTGCTCTCTATGACACAGTACACATCCTGTACCATCACACACACACACAGCTTATTGTGATGCAATAGAGACTCTACACAACCAAATACACACACACACACGCACAGCTCACTGTGATTCCATGCAGACTCCATACCAGGGCACAAAAACACACAGCACACAACTCAGTGTGATTCAATGCTCACTTTATACCAAAACACACATAGACACACACACGGTTCTCTGTGACTCAGTGCACAGTCCATACCAGCACCACACACACACTCACAGCTCACCTTGAATCAAAGCACAGCCTACCCCAGCAAACACACACACACAGTTCACTGTGACTCAATGCACAGGCTATACCAGCACACACACATATACACACACAGCTTACTGCGACACAATACAGTCTCTACACCACCAAATACACACACACACACATGCACAGCTCTATGTGATTCCATGCACATTCCATGCCAGTGCATACAGTCACACAGAACACACCTCAGTTTGACTCAATGCTCACAGTATGCCAAAACATACATAGACACACACACATGGCTCCCTGTTACTTAGTGCACAGTGTATGCTAGCAGAGTTACACACACAAAGAAACACACATGGCTCACTGTGAATCAATACACAGCATGTACCTCCACACACACACACATACAAACACTCACACACAGCTTAGTGTGACTCAATGCAAAGCATATACCAGCACGTGCACCCCCACACACACTCACCTCCCTGTGACTGAGTGCACAGCCTGTACCAGCACACACACATACAAAAACTCACACATGGTTGTGACTCAATGTACAATCCACACCAGCACATACACACACATGACACCTCAGTGTGATCCAATGCTCAGTTTATACCAGCACAACCACACGGCTCACTGTGACTCAGTGCACAGCGTATGACATCACACACACACACACATACACCTCACTGTGACTCAATGTGCAGCCTGTACCTGCACAGAAACAAACACACACATCACTGTGATGCGATATGCAACCTATACCAGCACACACACACACACACACACACACAAAAGTGTGACTCGATGGTCATCCTACATGAGAACACACAGACACACACATCCCTCACTGTGACACAATGCACAGTCTATACCAGCCTGCACACACTCACATGACACTGTGACTCAATGCACAATCTGTAATAGCCCACACACGAACACGTACACACCTTATTGTGATTCAATGCACAGCCTATATGTGAACACACACACATACTAACATGCACTCACACATGTCTCACGATGACTCAATCGCCTGTACAAGCACACACACATGGCTCACTGGGAGTCAGTGCCCACTCCATACCAGCACCAAACACACAACACAGCTCACTGTGACTCAAGGCACAGTGTATGGCAGCACACACACACAGGCACACTCATACCCACATCTCACTGTGCCGGTAAGCCTGTGAAATCACACGCACAATGAAACAAACACCCCTCACTGTGACTCACTGCATATCCTATACCAGTGCACTCTCACACACACACACATGGCTGACTGTGAATGAATGCACACTCTATACCTGGAAACACACAAACACACACACACACAGCTCCCTGTGACTCAGTGCACAGGATATGCTAGCAGACATACACACACAGAGAAGCACATACAGCAAACTGTGAGTCAATCCACAGCCCATACCTCGACACATGCACACATACTGACACTCAAAAACACAGCTCAGTGTGATTCAATGCAAATCCTATACCAGAAAGTGCACACACACACACACAAACCTCCCTATGAATCAGTGCATAGCGTATAACATCACACACATACACCTCACTGTGACTCAATGTGCTGCCTCTACCTGCACATACACCCACAAACAACTCAATATGACTCAATGTGCAGGCTGTACCAGCACACACACACACATGTGCACACACACCTCAGTGTGCCTCAATTGTCAGCCTATACCAGAACACACAGACACAAACACCTCTCACTCTGACTCAATGCACAACCTATACCAGCATGCACACACACTCACATGGCACAGTGAATCAAGGCACAATGTTACAAGCACATGCACACACACCTCAGAGTGACTCAAAGCTCAGCCTATACCAGCACACACGCACACGCACACACACATGCACAGATGCAGGCCTCACTGTGACTCAATGCACAGCCTATACCAGAACACACACACACCCCAACACGCACTCACACATGGCTCACTGGTAATCAATCGCCTATACCAGCACACACGCACACAGCTCACTGTGACTCAATGCAGTCTGTATCACCACACACTCACACACACACCCATGAGTCAATAATGCCCATACCAGCACAATAAAGCCCATACCAGCACACAAACTCACATGCACACACACACACACGAGACTCTGACTGAAAACGCTTCCTGTACCAGCACACACACACACAAACACTACACTGTGACTCAATGCACAGCCTATACGAGCACACATATACACACACACACACAGCTCACAGTGACTGAATACAGAGTCTATATCAGCGCACACACAGACACACAGATACACACAGCCCACTGTGTCTCAATGGTCATTCAGTGCCAGCACACACACACACACACAGACATGCAAACACACACACTAGTTCATGTCAAAGTGGATTAAACCACAGTCCATACCATCACAGACACAAACACACCGCACTACTCACTGTGACTCAATGCACAGTCTACACCAGCAAATACACACACACACATACACACACAACTCCCACACATTTAACTGTGACTCAGTGCTGTGACTATAGCAGCTCGCCACACACACATGGTTCACTGTGACTCAATGCACAGCCAATAACTGTACACACATACACACACACACACCGCTCAGTGATTCAATGCAAATCCCATATCAGCATACACATACACATACACTCACCTAGGTGTGACTCAATTCTAGGCCTATAGCAGCACACACACACACCTTACTGTGACTCATGCAGACTCTACAGCACCAAATACACAAACACTAACACAGGGCTGGGATTTAATGCACAGTCCATACCAGCAAAGGCACACACACCACACCACACTGTGACTCAATGCTCAGATTATACCAGCACACACACACGGCTCACTGTGTCCTAGTGCACAGCATATAATATCACACACACACACCCCCCACACTGTGACTCAATGTGCAGCCTGTACCTGCACATACACACACACACACCTCACTGTGACAAAAAGTGGAGCCTATACCAGCACACACACACCCCTGTGTGACACAAAGGTCAGCCTATACCAGAACACGCAGACACACACATAACTGTGACTCAATGCACAGACTATACCAGCGTGCACACAAACACACAGCACTCTGACTCAATGTACAATGTATACCAAAACACACAAGCATACACACACACCTCAGTGGGACTCAATGCACAGCCTATACCAGCACACACACATACACACCTGCACAGATACAGGGTTCACTGTGACTCAATGCACAGCCTATAGAAGAACACACACACATACCATCATGCACACACACATGGCTGACCGTGACTCAATCAATCGCGTATACCAGCACACACACACACGACTCACTGTGACTCAATGCAGTCTTTAGCACAACAAACACAGACACACACACCCCATGGAATCAATGAAAGCCCACCAACACACACACTCTCATACACACACACACATGGCTCACTGTGACTCAATGCACAGTCTGTATCACCACACACACACACACATACACCTCAGTTACTCAATGCAAAGACCATACGAGCACACAAACACACAAACACAAATAACTGATTAAATGCTCCACACATACTAGTGCACACACACACAGACATGCTCACTGTGATTCAAGGCACAGTCTACACGAGCACAGTAACACACAAACAACTCATTTTGACTCAATGCGCAGTCTACAGCAGCACACAAACACACATAACTCACTGTGACTCAATCCACAGCCTATATCAGCACACAGACACACACAAGGCTCACTGTGATTCAATGAAATCTGTAGCACCACACACACACACAAACACACACATACACCTCAGTGACTCAATGCAAAGCCCATACGAACACTCACAGACACACACCTAACTGTGATTCAGTGCTCAACCTCTACCAGCACACAGACGCACACACAGACACACACACACATGCACGGCTCATTCTGACATAATGTACAGTTCTTACCAGCACAAACACATGCAACACATCTCACTGTAACTCAATGCTCAGACTGTACTTGCACACACACAAGGCTCACTGTGAGTCAATGCACAGCCTATACCAGCAGAGACACACACACACTGCTCTCTATGACACAGTGCACATCCTGTACCATCACACACACACACAGCTTATTGTGATGCAATAGAGACTCTACACAACCAAATACACACTCACACACGCACAGCTCACTGTGATTCCATGCAGACTCCATACCAGTGCACAAAAACACACAGCACACAACTCAGTGTGATTCAATGCTCACTTTATACCAAAACACACATAGACACACACACGGTTCTCTGTGACTCAGTGCACAGTCCATACCAGCACCGCACACACACTCACAGCTCACCTTGAATCAAAGCACAGCGTACCCCAGCAAACACACACACACAGTTCACTGTGACTCAATGCACAGGCTATACCAGCACACACACATATACACACACAGCTTACTGCGACACAATACAGTCTCTACACCACCAAATACACACACACACACATGCACAGCTCTATGTGATTCCATGCACATTCCATGCCAGTGCATACAGTCACACAGAACACACCTCAGTTTGACTCAATGTTCACAGTATGCCAAAACATACATAGACAAACACACATGGCTCCCTGTTACTTAGTGCACAGTGTATGCTAGCAGAGTTACACACACAAAGAAACACACATGGCTCACTGTGAATCAATACACAGCCTGTACCTCCACACACACACACATACAAACACTCACACACAGCTTAGTGTGACTCAATGCAAAGCATATACCAGCACGTGCACCCACACACACACTCACCTCCCTGTGACTGAGTGCACAGCCTGTACCAGCACACACACATACAAAAACTCACACATGGTTGTGACTCAATGTACAATCCACACCAGCACATACACACACATGACACCTCAGTGTGATCCAATGCTCAGTTTATACCAGCACAACCACACGGCTCACTGTGACTCAGTGCACAGCGTATGACATCACACACACACACACATACACCTCACTGTGACTCAATGTGCAGCCTGTACCTGCACAGAAACAAACACACACATCACTGTGATGCGATATGCAACCTATACCAGCACACACACACACACACACACACCAAAGTGTGACTCGATGGTCATCCTACATGAGAACACACAGACACACACATCCCTCACTGTGACACAATGCACAGTCTATACCAGCCTGCACACACTCACATGACACTGTGACTCAATGCACAATCTGTAATAGCCCACACACGAACACGTACACACCTTATTGTGATTCAATGCACAGCCTATATGTGAACACACACACATACTAACATGCACTCACACATGTCTCACGATGACTCAATCGCCTGTACAAGCACACACACATGGCTCACTGGGAGTCAGTGCCCACTCCATACCAGCACCAAACACACAACACAGCTCACTGTGACTCAAGGCACAGTGTATGGCAGCACACACACACAGGCACACTCATACCCACATCTCACTGTGCCGGTAAGACTGTGAAAGCACACGCACAATGAAACAAACACCCCTCACTGTGACTCACTGCATATCCTATACCAGTGCACTCTCACACACACACACATGGCTGACTGTGAATGAATGCACACTCTATACCTGGAAACACACAAACACACACACACACGGCTCCCTGTGACTCAGTGCACAGGATATGCTAGCAGACATACACACACAGAGAAGCACATACAGCAAACTGTGAGTCAATCCACAGCCCATACCTCGACACATGCACACATACTGACACTCAAAAACACAGCTCAGTGTGATTCAATGCAAATCCTATACCAGAAAGTGCACACACACACACACAAACCTCCCTATGAATCAGTGCATAGCGTATAACATCACACACATACACCTCACTGTGACTCAATGTGCTGCCTCTACCTGCACATACACCCACAAACAACTCAATATGACTCAATGTGCAGGCTGTACCAGCACACACACACACATGTGCACACACACCTCAGTGTGCCTCAATTGTCAGCCTATACCAGAACACACAGACACAAACACCTCTCACTCTGACTCAATGCACAACCTATACCAGCATGCACACACACTCACATGGCACAGTGAATCAAGGCACAATGTTACAAGCACATGCACACACACCTCAGAGTGACTCAAAGCTCAGCCTATACCAGCACACACGCACACGCACACACACATGCACAGATGCAGGCCTCACTGTGACTCAATGCACAGCCTATACCAGAATACACACACACCCCAACACGCACTCACACATGGCTCACTGGTACTCAATCAATCGCCTATACCAGCACACACGCACACAGCTCACTGTGACTCAATGCAGTCTGTATCACCACACACTCACACACGCACCCATGAGTCAATAATGCCCATACCAGCACAATAAAGCCCATACCAGCACACAAACTCACATGCACACACACACACACGAGACTGTGACTGAAAACGCTTCCTGTACCAGCACACACACACACAAACACTACACTGTGACTCAATGCACAGCCTATACGAGCACACATATACACACACACACACAGCTCACAGTGACTGAATACAGAGTCTATATCAGCGCACACACAGACACACAGACACACACAGCCCACTGTGTCTCAATGGTCATCCAGTGCCAGCACACACACACACACACACACACATGCAAACACACACACTAGTTCATGTCAAAGTGGATTAAACCACAGTCCATACCATCACAGACACAAACACACCGCACTACTCACTGTGACTCAATGCACAGTCTACACCAGCAAATACACACACACACATACACACACAACTCCCACACATTTAACTGTGACTCAGTGCTGTGACTATAGCAGCTCACCACACACACATGGTTCACTGTGACTCAATGCACAGCCAATAACTGTACACACACACACACACACCGCTCAGTGATTCAATGCAAATCCCATATCAGCATACACATACACATACACTCACCTAGGTGTGACTCAATTCTAGGCCTATAGCAGCACACACACACACCTTACTGTGACTCATGCAGACTCTACAGCACCAAATACACAAACACTAACACAGGGCTGGGATTTAATGCACAGTCCATACCAGCAAAGGCACACACACCACACCACACTGTGACTCAATGCTCAGATTATACCAGCACACACACACGGCTCACTGTGTCCTAGTGCACAGCATATAATATCACACACACACACCCCCCACACTGTGACTCAATGTGCAGCCTGTACCTGCACATACACACACACACACCTCACTGTGACAAAAAGTGGAGCCTATACCAGCACACACACACCCCTGTGTGACACAAAGGTCAGCCTATACCAGAACACGCAGACACACACATAACTGTGACTCAATGCACAGACTATACCAGCGTGCACACAAACACACAGCACTCTGACTCAATGTACAATGTATACCAAAACACACAAGCATACACACACACCTCAGTGGGACTCAATGCACAGCCTATACCAGCACACACACATACACACCTGCACAGATACAGGGTTCACTGTGACTCAATGCACAGCCTATAGAAGAACACACACACATACCATCATGCACACACACATGGCTGACCGTGACTCAATCAATCGCGTATACCAGCACACACACACACGACTCACTGTGACTCAATGCAGTCTTTAGCACAACAAACACAGACACACACACCCCATGGAATCAATGAAAGCCCACCAACACACACACTCTCATACACACACACACATGGCTCACTGTGACTCAATGCACAGTCTGTATCACCACACACACACACACATACACCTCAGTTACTCAATGCAAAGACCATACGAGCACACAAACACACAAACACAAATAACTGATTAAATGCTCCACACATACTAGTGCACACACACACAGACATGCTCACTGTGATTCAAGGCACAGTCTACACGAGCACAGTAACACACAAACAACTCATTTTGACTCAATGCGCAGTCTACAGCAGCACACAAACACACATAACTCACTGTGACTCAATCCACAGCCTATATCAGCACACAGACACACACAAGGCTCACTGTGATTCAATGAAATCTGTAGCACCACACACACACACAAACACACACATACACCTCAGTGACTCAATGCAAAGCCCATACGAACACTCACAGACACACACCTAACTGTGATTCAGTGCTCAACCTCTACCAGCACACAGACGCACACACAGACACACACACACATGCACGGCTCATTCTGACATAATGTACAGTTCTTACCAGCACAAACACATGCAACACATCTCACTGTAACTCAATGCTCAGACTGTACTTGCACACACACAAGGCTCACTGTGAGTCAATGCACAGCCTATACCAGCAGAGACACACACACACTGCTCTCTATGACACAGTGCACATCCTGTACCATCACACACACACACAGCTTATTGTGATGCAATAGAGACTCTACACAACCAAATACACACTCACACACGCACAGCTCACTGTGATTCCATGCAGACTCCATACCAGTGCACAAAAACACACAGCACACAACTCAGTGTGATTCAATGCTCACTTTATACCAAAACACACATAGACACACACACGGTTCTCTGTGACTCAGTGCACAGTCCATACCAGCACCGCACACACACTCACAGCTCACCTTGAATCAAAGCACAGCGTACCCCAGCAAACACACACACACAGTTCACTGTGACTCAATGCACAGGCTATACCAGCACACACACATATACACACACAGCTTACTGCGACACAATACAGTCTCTACACCACCAAATACACACACACACACATGCACAGCTCTATGTGATTCCATGCACATTCCATGCCAGTGCATACAGTCACACAGAACACACCTCAGTTTGACTCAATGTTCACAGTATGCCAAAACATACATAGACAAACACACATGGCTCCCTGTTACTTAGTGCACAGTGTATGCTAGCAGAGTTACACACACAAAGAAACACACATGGCTCACTGTGAATCAATACACAGCCTGTACCTCCACACACACACACATACAAACACTCACACACAGCTTAGTGTGACTCAATGCAAAGCATATACCAGCACGTGCACCCACACACACACTCACCTCCCTGTGACTGAGTGCACAGCCTGTACCAGCACACACACATACAAAAACTCACACATGGTTGTGACTCAATGTACAATCCACACCAGCACATACACACACATGACACCTCAGTGTGATCCAATGCTCAGTTTATACCAGCACAACCACACGGCTCACTGTGACTCAGTGCACAGCGTATGACATCACACACACACACACATACACCTCACTGTGACTCAATGTGCAGCCTGTACCTGCACAGAAACAAACACACACATCACTGTGATGCGATATGCAACCTATACCAGCACACACACACACACACACACACCAAAGTGTGACTCGATGGTCATCCTACATGAGAACACACAGACACACACATCCCTCACTGTGACACAATGCACAGTCTATACCAGCCTGCACACACTCACATGACACTGTGACTCAATGCACAATCTGTAATAGCCCACACACGAACACGTACACACCTTATTGTGATTCAATGCACAGCCTATATGTGAACACACACACATACTAACATGCACTCACACATGTCTCACGATGACTCAATCGCCTGTACAAGCACACACACATGGCTCACTGGGAGTCAGTGCCCACTCCATACCAGCACCAAACACACAACACAGCTCACTGTGACTCAAGGCACAGTGTATGGCAGCACACACACACAGGCACACTCATACCCACATCTCACTGTGCCGGTAAGACTGTGAAAGCACACGCACAATGAAACAAACACCCCTCACTGTGACTCACTGCATATCCTATACCAGTGCACTCTCACACACACACACATGGCTGACTGTGAATGAATGCACACTCTATACCTGGAAACACACAAACACACACACACACGGCTCCCTGTGACTCAGTGCACAGGATATGCTAGCAGACATACACACACAGAGAAGCACATACAGCAAACTGTGAGTCAATCCACAGCCCATACCTCGACACATGCACACATACTGACACTCAAAAACACAGCTCAGTGTGATTCAATGCAAATCCTATACCAGAAAGTGCACACACACACACACAAACCTCCCTATGAATCAGTGCATAGCGTATAACATCACACACATACACCTCACTGTGACTCAATGTGCTGCCTCTACCTGCACATACACCCACAAACAACTCAATATGACTCAATGTGCAGGCTGTACCAGCACACACACACACATGTGCACACACACCTCAGTGTGCCTCAATTGTCAGCCTATACCAGAACACACAGACACAAACACCTCTCACTCTGACTCAATGCACAACCTATACCAGCATGCACACACACTCACATGGCACAGTGAATCAAGGCACAATGTTACAAGCACATGCACACACACCTCAGAGTGACTCAAAGCTCAGCCTATACCAGCACACACGCACACGCACACACACATGCACAGATGCAGGCCTCACTGTGACTCAATGCACAGCCTATACCAGAATACACACACACCCCAACACGCACTCACACATGGCTCACTGGTACTCAATCAATCGCCTATACCAGCACACACGCACACAGCTCACTGTGACTCAATGCAGTCTGTATCACCACACACTCACACACGCACCCATGAGTCAATAATGCCCATACCAGCACAATAAAGCCCATACCAGCACACAAACTCACATGCACACACACACACACGAGACTGTGACTGAAAACGCTTCCTGTACCAGCACACACACACACAAACACTACACTGTGACTCAATGCACAGCCTATACGAGCACACATATACACACACACACACAGCTCACAGTGACTGAATACAGAGTCTATATCAGCGCACACACAGACACACAGACACACACAGCCCACTGTGTCTCAATGGTCATCCAGTGCCAGCACACACACACACACACACACACATGCAAACACACACACTAGTTCATGTCAAAGTGGATTAAACCACAGTCCATACCATCACAGACACAAACACACCGCACTACTCACTGTGACTCAATGCACAGTCTACACCAGCAAATACACACACACACATACACACACAACTCCCACACATTTAACTGTGACTCAGTGCTGTGACTATAGCAGCTCACCACACACACATGGTTCACTGTGACTCAATGCACAGCCAATAACTGTACACACACACACACACACCGCTCAGTGATTCAATGCAAATCCCATATCAGCATACACATACACATACACTCACCTAGGTGTGACTCAATTCTAGGCCTATAGCAGCACACACACACACCTTACTGTAACTCATGCAGACTCTACAGCACCAAATACACAAACACTAACACAGGGCTGGGATTCAATGCACAGTCCATACCAGCAAAGGCACACACACCACACCACACTGTGACTCAATGCTCAGATTATACCAGCACACACACACGGCTCACTCTGTCCTAGTGCACAGCATATAACATCACACACACACACACCCCACACTGTGACTCAATGTGCAGCCTGTACCTGCACATACACACACACACACCTCACTGTGACAAAAAGTGGAGCCTATACCAGCACACACACACCCCTGTGTGACACAAAGGTCAGCCTATACCAGAACACGCAGACACACACACACATAACTGTGACTCAATGCACAGACTATACCAGCGTGCACACAAACACACAGCACTCTGACTCAATGTACAATGTATACCAAAACACACAAGCATACACACACACCTCAGTGGGACTCAATGCACAGCCTATACCAGCACACACACATACACACCTGCACAGATACAGGGTTCACTGTGACTCAATGCACAGCCTATAGAAGAACACACACACATACCATCATGCACACACACATGGCTGACCGTGACTCAATCAATCGCGTATACCAGCACACACACACACGACTCACTGTGACTCAATGCAGTCTTTAGCACAACAAACACAGACACACACACCCCATGGAATCAATGAAAGCCCACCAACACACACACTCTCATACACACACACACATGGCTCACTGTGACTCAATGCACAGTCTGTATCACCACACACACACACACACATACACCTCAGTTACTCAATGCAAAGACCATACGAGCACACAAACACACAAACACAAATAACTGATTAAATGCTCCACACATACTAGTGCACACACACACAGACATGCTCACTGTGATTCAAGGCACAGTCTACACGAGCACAGTAACACACAAACAACTCATTTTGACTCAATGCGCAGTCTACAGCAGCACACACACACACATAACTCACTGTGACTCAATCCACAGCCTATATCAGCACACAGACACACACAAGGCTCACTGTGATTCAATGAAATCTGTAGCACCACACACACACACAAACACACACATACACCTCAGTGACTCAATGCAAAGCCCATACGAACACTCACAGACACACACCTAACTGTGATTCAGTGCTCAACCTCTACCAGCACACAGACGCACACACAGACACACACACACATGCACGGCTCATTCTGACATAATGTACAGTTCTTACCAGCACAAACACATGCAACACATCTCACTGTAACTCAATGCTCAGACTGTACTTGCACACACACAAGGCTCACTGTGAGTCAATGCACAGCCTATACCAGCAGAGACACACACACACTGCTCTCTATGACACAGTGCACATCCTGTACCATCACACACACACACAGCTTATTGTGATGCAGTAGAGACTCTACACAACCAAATACACACTCACACACGCACAGCTCACTGTGATTCCATGCAGACTCCATACCAGGGCACAAAAACACACAGCACACAACTCAGTGTGATTCAATGCTCACTTTATACCAAAACACACATAGACACACACACGGTTCTCTGTGACTCAGTGCACAGTCCATACCAGCACCGCACACACACTCACAGCTCACCTTGAATCAAAGCACAGCCTACCCCAGCAAACACACACACACAGTTCACTGTGACTCAATGCACAGGCTATACCAGCACACACACATATACACACACAGCTTACTGCGACACAATACAGTCTCTACACCACCAAATACACACACACACACATGCACAGCTCTATGTGATTCCATGCACATTCCATGCCAGTGCATACAGTCACACAGAACACACCTCAGTTTGACTCAATGCTCACAGTATGCCAAAACATACATAGACACACACACATGGCTCCCTGTTACTTAGTGCACAGTGTATGCTAGCAGAGTTACACACACAAAGAAACACACATGGCTCACTGTGAATCAATACACAGCCTGTACCTCCACACACACACACATACAAACACTCACACACAGCTTAGTGTGACTCAATGCAAAGCATATACCAGCACGTGCACCCACACACACACTCACCTCCCTGTGACTGAGTGCACAGCCTGTACCAGCACACACACATACAAAAACTCACACATGGTTGTGACTCAATGTACAATCCACACCAGCACATACACACACATGACACCTCAGTGTGATCCAATTCTCAGTTTATACCAGCACAACCACACGGCTCACTGTGACTCAGTGCACAGCGTATGACATCACACACACACACACATACACCTCACTGTGACTCAATGTGCAGCCTGTACCTGCACAGAAACAAACACACACATCACTGTGATGCGATATGCAACCTATACCAGCACACACACACACACACACACACACCAAAGTGTGACTCGATGGTCATCCTACATGAGAACACACAGACACACACATCCCTCACTGTGACACAATGCACAGTCTATACCAGCCTGCACACACTCACATGACACTGTGACTCAATGCACAATCTGTAATAGCCCACACACGAACACGTACACACCTTATTGTGATTCAATGCACAGCCTATATGTGAACACACACACATACTAACATGCACTCACACATGTCTCACGATGACTCAATCGTCTGTACAAGCACACACACATGGCTCACTGGGAGTCAGTGCCCACTCCATACCAGCACCAAACACACAACACAGCTCACTGTGACTCAAGGCACAGTGTATGGCAGCACACACACACAGGCACACTCATACCCACATCTCACTGTGCCGGTAAGCCTGTGAAAGCACACGCACAATGAAACAAACACACTTCACTGTGACTCACTGCATATCCTATACCAGTGCACTCTCACACACACACACATGGCTGACTGTGAATGAATGCACACTCTATACCTGGAAACACACAAACACACACACACACACACGGCTCCCTGTGACTCAGTGCACAGGATATGCTAGCAGACATACACACACAGAGAAGCACATACAGCAAACTGTGAGTCAATCCACAGCCCATACCTCGACACATGCACACATACTGACACTCAAAAACACAGCTAAGTGTGATTCAATGCAAATCCTATACCAGAAAGTGCACACACACACACACAAACCTCCCTATGAATCAGTGCATAGCGTATAACATCACACACATACACCTCACTGTGACTCAATGTGCTGCCTCTACCTGCACATACACCCACAAACAACTCAATATGACTCAATGTGCAGGCTGTACCAGCACACACACACACATGTGCACACACACCTCAGTGTGCCTCAATTGTCAGCCTATACCAGAACACACAGACACAAACACCTCTCACTCTGACTCAATGCACAACCTATACCAGCATGCACACACACTCACATGGCACAGTGAATCAAGGCACAATGTTACAAGCACATGCACACACACCTCAGAGTGACTCAAAGCTCAGCCTATACCAGCACACACGCACACGCACACACACATGCACAGATGCAGGCCTCACTGTGACTCAATGCACAGCCTATACCAGAATACACACACACCCCAACACGCACTCACACATGGCTCACTGGTACTCAATCAATCGCCTATACCAGCACACACGCACACAGCTCACTGTGACTCAATGCAGTCTGTATCACCACACACTCACACACGCACCCATGAGTCAATAATGCCCATACCAGCACAATAAAGCCCATACCAGCACACAAACTCACATGCACACACACACACACGAGACTGTGACTGAAAACGCTTCCTGTACCAGCACACACACACACAAACACTACACTGTGACTCAATGCACAGCCTATACGAGCACACATATACACACACACACACAGCTCACAGTGACTGAATACAGAGTCTATATCAGCGCACACACAGACACACAGACACACACAGCCCACTGTGTCTCAATGGTCATCCAGTGCCAGCACACACACACACACACACACACATGCAAACACACACACTAGTTCATGTCAAAGTGGATTAAACCACAGTCCATACCATCACAGACACAAACACACCGCACTACTCACTGTGACTCAATGCACAGTCTACACCAGCAAATACACACACACACATACACACACAACTCCCACACATTTAACTGTGACTCAGTGCTGTGACTATAGCAGCTCACCACACACACATGGTTCACTGTGACTCAATGCACAGCCAATAACTGTACACACACACACACACACCGCTCAGTGATTCAATGCAAATCCCATATCAGCATACACATACACATACACTCACCTAGGTGTGACTCAATTCTAGGCCTATAGCAGCACACACACACACCTTACTGTAACTCATGCAGACTCTACAGCACCAAATACACAAACACTAACACAGGGCTGGGATTCAATGCACAGTCCATACCAGCAAAGGCACACACACCACACCACACTGTGACTCAATGCTCAGATTATACCAGCACACACACACGGCTCACTCTGTCCTAGTGCACAGCATATAACATCACACACACACACACCCCACACTGTGACTCAATGTGCAGCCTGTACCTGCACATACACACACACACACCTCACTGTGACAAAAAGTGGAGCCTATACCAGCACACACACACCCCTGTGTGACACAAAGGTCAGCCTATACCAGAACACGCAGACACACACACACATAACTGTGACTCAATGCACAGACTATACCAGCGTGCACACAAACACACAGCACTCTGACTCAATGTACAATGTATACCAAAACACACAAGCATACACACACACCTCAGTGGGACTCAATGCACAGCCTATACCAGCACACACACATACACACCTGCACAGATACAGGGTTCACTGTGACTCAATGCACAGCCTATAGAAGAACACACACACATACCATCATGCACACACACATGGCTGACCGTGACTCAATCAATCGCGTATACCAGCACACACACACACGACTCACTGTGACTCAATGCAGTCTTTAGCACAACAAACACAGACACACACACCCCATGGAATCAATGAAAGCCCACCAACACACACACTCTCATACACACACACACATGGCTCACTGTGACTCAATGCACAGTCTGTATCACCACACACACACACACACATACACCTCAGTTACTCAATGCAAAGACCATACGAGCACACAAACACACAAACACAAATAACTGATTAAATGCTCCACACATACTAGTGCACACACACACAGACATGCTCACTGTGATTCAAGGCACAGTCTACACGAGCACAGTAACACACAAACAACTCATTTTGACTCAATGCGCAGTCTACAGCAGCACACACACACACATAACTCACTGTGACTCAATCCACAGCCTATATCAGCACACAGACACACACAAGGCTCACTGTGATTCAATGAAATCTGTAGCACCACACACACACACAAACACACACATACACCTCAGTGACTCAATGCAAAGCCCATACGAACACTCACAGACACACACCTAACTGTGATTCAGTGCTCAACCTGTACCAGCACACAGACGCACACACAGACACACACACACATGCACGGCTCATTCTGACATAATGTACAGTTCTTACCAGCACAAACACATGCAACACATCTCACTGTAACTCAATGCTCAGACTGTACTTGCACACACACAAGGCTCACTGTGAGTCAATGCACAGCCTATACCAGCAGAGACACACACACACTGCTCTCTATGACACAGTGCACATCCTGTACCATCACACACACACACAGCTTATTGTGATGCAGTAGAGACTCTACACAACCAAATACACACTCACACACGCACAGCTCACTGTGATTCCATGCAGACTCCATACCAGGGCACAAAAACACACAGCACACAACTCAGTGTGATTCAATGCTCACTTTATACCAAAACACACATAGACACACACACGGTTCTCTGTGACTCAGTGCACAGTCCATACCAGCACCGCACACACACTCACAGCTCACCTTGAATCAAAGCACAGCCTACCCCAGCAAACACACACACACAGTTCACTGTGACTCAATGCACAGGCTATACCAGCACACACACATATACACACACAGCTTACTGCGACACAATACAGTCTCTACACCACCAAATACACACACACACACATGCACAGCTCTATGTGATTCCATGCACATTCCATGCCAGTGCATACAGTCACACAGAACACACCTCAGTTTGACTCAATGCTCACAGTATGCCAAAACATACATAGACACACACACATGGCTCCCTGTTACTTAGTGCACAGTGTATGCTAGCAGAGTTACACACACAAAGAAACACACATGGCTCACTGTGAATCAATACACAGCCTGTACCTCCACACACACACACATACAAACACTCACACACAGCTTAGTGTGACTCAATGCAAAGCATATACCAGCACGTGCACCCACACACACACTCACCTCCCTGTGACTGAGTGCACAGCCTGTACCAGCACACACACATACAAAAACTCACACATGGTTGTGACTCAATGTACAATCCACACCAGCACATACACACACATGACACCTCAGTGTGATCCAATTCTCAGTTTATACCAGCACAACCACACGGCTCACTGTGACTCAGTGCACAGCGTATGACATCACACACACACACACATACACCTCACTGTGACTCAATGTGCAGCCTGTACCTGCACAGAAACAAACACACACATCACTGTGATGCGATATGCAACCTATACCAGCACACACACACACACACACACACCAAAGTGTGACTCGATGGTCATCCTACATGAGAACACACAGACACACACATCCCTCACTGTGACACAATGCACAGTCTATACCAGCCTGCACACACTCACATGACACTGTGACTCAATGCACAATCTGTAATAGCCCACACACGAACACGTACACACCTTATTGTGATTCAATGCACAGCCTATATGTGAACACACACACATACTAACATGCACTCACACATGTCTCACGATGACTCAATCGTCTGTACAAGCACACACACATGGCTCACTGGGAGTCAGTGCCCACTCCATACCAGCACCAAACACACAACACAGCTCACTGTGACTCAAGGCACAGTGTATGGCAGCACACACACACAGGCACACTCATACCCACATCTCACTGTGCCGGTAAGCCTGTGAAAGCACACGCACAATGAAACAAACACACTTCACTGTGACTCACTGCATATCCTATACCAGTGCACTCTCACACACACACACATGGCTGACTGTGAATGAATGCACACTCTATACCTGGAAACACACAAACACACACACACACACACGGCTCCCTGTGACTCAGTGCACAGGATATGCTAGCAGACATACACACACAGAGAAGCACATACAGCAAACTGTGAGTCAATCCACAGCCCATACCTCGACACATGCACACATACTGACACTCAAAAACACAGCTAAGTGTGATTCAATGCAAATCCTATACCAGAAAGTGCACACACACACACACAAACCTCCCTATGAATCAGTGCATAGCGTATAACATCACACACATACACCTCACTGTGACTCAATGTGCTGCCTCTACCTGCACATACACCCACAAACAACTCAATATGACTCAATGTGCAGGCTGTACCAGCACACACACACACATGTGCACACACACCTCAGTGTGCCTCAATTGTCAGCCTATACCAGAACACACAGACACAAACACCTCTCACTCTGACTCAATGCACAACCTATACCAGCATGCACACACACTCACATGGCACAGTGAATCAAGGCACAATGTTACAAGCACATGCACACACACCTCAGAGTGACTCAAAGCTCAGCCTATACCAGCACACACGCACACGCACACACACATGCACAGATGCAGGCCTCACTGTGACTCAATGCACAGCCTATACCAGAATACACACACACCCCAACACGCACTCACACATGGCTCACTGGTACTCAATCAATCGCCTATACCAGCACACACGCACACAGCTCACTGTGACTCAATGCAGTCTGTATCACCACACACTCACACACGCACCCATGAGTCAATAATGCCCATACCAGCACAATAAAGCCCATACCAGCACACAAACTCACATGCACACACACACACGAGACTGTGACTGAAAACGCTTCCTGTACCAGCACACACACACACAAACACTACACTGTGACTCAATGCACAGCCTATACGAGCACACATATACACACACACACACAGCTCACAGTGACTGAATACAGAGTCTATATCAGCGCACACACAGACACACAGACACACACAGCCCACTGTGTCTCAATGGTCATCCAGTGCCAGCACACACACACACACACAAACACATGCAAACACACACACTAGTTCATGTCAAAGTGGATTAAACCACAGTCCATACCATCACAGACACAAACACACCGCACTACTCACTGTGACTCAATGCACAGTCTACACCAGCAAATACACACACACACATACACACACAACTCCCACACATTTAACTGTGACTCAGTGCTGTGACTATAGCAGCTCACCACACACACATGGTTCACTGTGACTCAATGCACAGCCAATAACTGTACACACACACACACACACCGCTCAGTGATTCAATGCAAATCCCATATCAGCATACACATACACATACACTCACCTAGGTGTGACTCAATTCTAGGCCTATAGCAGCACACACACACACCTTACTGTAACTCATGCAGACTCTACAGCACCAAATACACAAACACTAACACAGGGCTGGGATTCAATGCACAGTCCATACCAGCAAAGGCACACACACCACACCACACTGTGACTCAATGCTCAGATTATACCAGCACACACACACGGCTCACTCTGTCCTAGTGCACAGCATATAACATCACACACACACACACCCCACACTGTGACTCAATGTGCAGCCTGTACCTGCACATACACACACACACACCTCACTGTGACAAAAAGTGGAGCCTATACCAGCACACACACACCCCTGTGTGACACAAAGGTCAGCCTATACCAGAACACGCAGACACACACACACATAACTGTGACTCAATGCACAGACTATACCAGCGTGCACACAAACACACAGCACTCTGACTCAATGTACAATGTATACCAAAACACACAAGCATACACACACACCTCAGTGGGACTCAATGCACAGCCTATACCAGCACACACACATACACACCTGCACAGATACAGGGTTCACTGTGACTCAATGCACAGCCTATAGAAGAACACACACACATACCATCATGCACACACACATGGCTGACCGTGACTCAATCAATCGCGTATACCAGCACACACACACACGACTCACTGTGACTCAATGCAGTCTTTAGCACAACAAACACAGACACACACACCCCATGGAATCAATGAAAGCCCACCAACACACACACTCTCATACACACACACACATGGCTCACTGTGACTCAATGCACAGTCTGTATCACCACACACACACACACACATACACCTCAGTTACTCAATGCAAAGACCATACGAGCACACAAACACACAAACACAAATAACTGATTAAATGCTCCACACATACTAGTGCACACACACACAGACATGCTCACTGTGATTCAAGGCACAGTCTACACGAGCACAGTAACACACAAACAACTCATTTTGACTCAATGCGCAGTCTACAGCAGCACACACACACACATAACTCACTGTGACTCAATCCACAGCCTATATCAGCACACAGACACACACAAGGCTCACTGTGATTCAATGAAATCTGTAGCACCACACACACACACAAACACACACATACACCTCAGTGACTCAATGCAAAGCCCATACGAACACTCACAGACACACACCTAACTGTGATTCAGTGCTCAACCTGTACCAGCACACAGACGCACACACAGACACACACACACATGCACGGCTCATTCTGACATAATGTACAGTTCTTACCAGCACAAACACATGCAACACATCTCACTGTAACTCAATGCTCAGACTGTACTTGCACACACACAAGGCTCACTGTGAGTCAATGCACAGCCTATACCAGCAGAGACACACACACACTGCTCTCTATGACACAGTGCACATCCTGTACCATCACACACACACACAGCTTATTGTGATGCAGTAGAGACTCTACACAACCAAATACACACACACACACGCACAGCTCACTGTGATTCCATGCAGACTCCATACCAGGGCACAAAAACACACAGCACACAACTCAGTGTGATTCAATGCTCACTTTATACCAAAACACACATAGACACACACACGGTTCTCTGTGACTCAGTGCACAGTCCATACCAGCACCGCACACACACTCACAGCTCACCTTGAATCAAAGCACAGCCTACCCCAGCAAACACACACACACAGTTCACTGTGACTCAATGCACAGGCTATACCAGCACACACACATATACACACACAGCTTACTGCGACACAATACAGTCTCTACACCACCAAATACACACACACACACATGCACAGCTCTATGTGATTCCATGCACATTCCATGCCAGTGCATACAGTCACACAGAACACACCTCAGTTTGACTCAATGCTCACAGTATGCCAAAACATACATTGACACACACACATGGCTCCCTGTTACTTAGTGCACAGTGTATGCTAGCAGAGTTACACACACAAAGAAACACACATGGCTCACTGTGAATCAATACACAGCCTGTACCTCCACACACACACACACACATACAAACACTCACACACAGCTTAGTGTGACTCAATGCAAAGCATATACCAGCACGTGCACCCACACACACACTCACCTCCCTGTGACTGAGTGCACAGCCTGTACCAGCACACACACATACAAAAACTCACACATGGTTGTGACTCAATGTACAATCCACACCAGCACATACACACACATGACACCTCAGTGTGATCCAATTCTCAGTTTATACCAGCACAACCACACGGCTCACTGTGACTCAGTGCACAGCGTATGACATCACACACACACACACATACACCTCACTGTGACTCAATGTGCAGCCTGTACCTGCACAGAAACAAACACACACATCACTGTGATGCGATATGCAACCTATACCAGCACACACACACACACACACACACACCAAAGTGTGACTCGATGGTCATCCTACATGAGAACACACAGACACACACATCCCTCACTGTGACACAATGCACAGTCTATACCAGCCTGCACACACTCACATGACACTGTGACTCAATGCACAATCTGTAATAGCCCACACACGAACACGTACACACCTTATTGTGATTCAATGCACAGCCTATATGTGAACACACACACATACTAACATGCACTCACACATGTCTCACGATGACTCAATCGTCTGTACAAGCACACACACATGGCTCACTGGGAGTCAGTGCCCACTCCATACCAGCACCAAACACACAACACAGCTCACTGTGACTCAAGGCACAGTGTATGGCAGCACACACACACAGGCACACTCATACCCACATCTCACTGTGCCGGTAAGCCTGTGAAAGCACACGCACAATGAAACAAACACACTTCACTGTGACTCACTGCATATCCTATACCAGTGCACTCTCACACACACACACATGGCTGACTGTGAATGAATGCACACTCTATACCTGGAAACACACACACACACACACACACACACGGCTCCCTGTGACTCAGTGCACAGGATATGCTAGCAGACATACACACACAGAGAAGCACATACAGCAAACTGTGAGTCAATCCACAGCCCATACCTCGACACATGCACACATACTGACACTCAAAAACACAGCTCAGTGTGATTCAATGCAAATCCTATACCAGAAAGTGCACACACACACACACAAACATCCCTATGAATCAGTGCATAGCGTATAACATCACACACATACACCTCACTGTGACTCAATGTGCTGCCTCTACCTGCACATACACCCACAAACAACTCAATATGACTCAATGTGCAGGCTGTACCAGCACACACACACACATGTGCACACACACCTCAGTGTGCCTCAATTGTCAGCCTATACCAGAACACACAGACACAAACACCTCTCACTCTGACTCAATGCACAACCTATACCAGCATGCACACACACTCACATGGCACAGTGAATCAAGGCACAATGTTACAAGCACATGCACACACACCTCAGAGTGACTCAAAGCTCAGCCTATACCAGCACACACGCACACGCACACACACATGCACATATGCAGGCCTCACTGTGACTCAATGCACAGCCTATACCAGAACACACACACACTCCAACACGCACTCACACATGGCTCACTGGTAATCAATCGCCTATACCAGCACACACGCACACAGCTCACTGTGACTCAATGCAGTCTGTATCACCACACACTCACACACGCACCCATGAGTCAATAATGCCCATACCAGCACAATAAAGCCCATACCAGCACACAAACTCACATGCACACACACACACACGAGACTGTGACTGAAAACGCTTCCTGTACCAGCACACACACACACAAACACTACACTGTGACTCAATGCACAGCCTATACGAGCACACATATACACACACACACACAGCTCACAGTGACTGAATACAGAGTCTATATCAGCGCACACACAGACACACAGACACACACAGCTCACTGTGTCTCAATGGTCATCCAGTGCCAGCACAGACACACACACACACATGCAAACACACACACTAGTTCATGTCAAAGTGGATTAAACCACAGTCCATACCATCACAGACACAAACACACCGCACTACTCACTGTGACTCAATGCACAGTCTACACCAGCAAATACACACACACACATACACACACAACTCCCACACATTTAACTGTGACTCAGTGCTGTGACTATAGCAGCTCGCCACACACACATGGTTCACTGTGACTCAATGCACAGCCAATAACTGTACACACATACACACACACACACCGCTCAGTGATTCAATGCAAATCCCATATCAGCATACACATACACATACACTCACCTAGGTGTGACTCAATTCTAGGCCTATAGCAGCACACACACACACCTTACTGTGACTCATGCAGACTCTACAGCACCACATACACAAACACTAACACAGGGCTGGGATTCAATGCACAGTCCATACCAGCAAAGGCACACACACCACACCACACTGTGACTCAATGCTCAGATTATACCAGCACACACACACGGCTCACTGTGTCCAAGTGCACAACATATAACATCACACACACACACCCCCCACACTGTGACTCAATGTGCAGCCTGTACCTGCACATACACACACACACACCTCACTGTGACAAAAAGTGGAGCCTATACCAGCACACACACACCCCTGTGTGACACAACGGTCAGCCTATACCAGAACACACAGACACACACACACATAACTGTGACTCAATGCACAGACTATACCAGCGTGCACACAAACACACAGCACTCTGAATCAATGCACAATGTATACCAAAACACACAAGCATACACACACACCTCAGTGGGACTCAATGCACAGCCTATACCAGCACACACACATACACACCTGCACAGATACAGGGTTCACTGTGACTCAATGCACAGCCTATAGAAGAACACACACACATACCGTCATGCACACACACATGGCTGACCGTGACTCAATCAATCGCGTATACCAGCACACACACACACGACTCACTGTGACTCAATGCAGTCTTTAGCACAACAAACACAGACACACACACCCCATGGAATCAATGAAAGCCCACCAACACACACACTCTCATACACACACACACATGGCTCACTGTGACTCAATGCACAGTCTGTATCACCACACACACACACACATACACCTCAGTTACTCAATGCAAAGACCATACGAGCACACAAACACACAAACACAAATAACTGATTAAATGCTCCACACATACTAGTGCACACACACACAGACATGCTCACTGTGATTCAAGGCACAGTCTACACGAGCACAGTAACACACAAACAACTCATTTTGACTCAATGCGCAGTCTACAGCAGCACACACACACACATAACTCACTGTGACTCAATCCACAGCCTATATCAGCACACAGACACACACAAGGCTCACTGTGATTCAATGAAATCTGTAGCACCACACACACACACAAACACACACATACACCTCAGTGACTCAATGCAAAGCCCATACGAATACTCACAGACACAAACCTAACTGTGATTCAGTGCTCAACCTCTACCAGCACACAGACGCACACACACATGCACGGCTCATTCTGACATAATGTACAGTTCTTACCAGCACAAACACATGCAACACATCTCACTGTAACTCAATGCTCAGACTGTACTTGCACACACACAAGGCTCACTGTGAGTCAATGCACAGCCTATACCAGCAGAGACACACACACACTGCTCTCTATGACACAGTGCACATCCTGTACCATCACACACACACACAGCTTATTGTGATGCAATAGAGACTCTACACAACCAAATACACACACACACACGCACAGCTCACTGTGATTCCATGCAGACTCCATACCAGGGCACAAAAACACACAGCACACAACTCAGTGTGATTCAATGCTCACTTTATACCAAAACACACATAGACACACACACGGTTCTCTGTGACTCAGTGCACAGTCCATACCAGCACCACACACACACTCACAGCTCACCTTGAATCAAAGCACAGCCTACCCCAGCAAACACACACACACAGTTCACTGTGACTCAATGCACAGGCTATACCAGCACACACACATATACACACACAGCTTACTGCGACACAATACAGTCTCTACACCACCAAATACACACACACACACACATGCACAGCTCTATGTGATTCCATGCACATTCCATGCCAGTGCATACAGTCACACAGAACACACCTCAGTTTGACTCAATGCTCACAGTATGCCAAAACATACATAGACACACACACATGGCTCCCTGTTACTTAGTGCACAGTGTATGCTAGCAGAGTTACACACACAAAGAAACACACATGGCTCACTGTGAATCAATACACAGCATGTACCTCCACACACACACACATACAAACACTCACACACAGCTTAGTGTGACTCAATGCAAAGCATATACCAGCACGTGCACCCACACACACACTCACCTCCCTGTGACTGAGTGCACAGCCTGTACCAGCACACACACATACAAAAACTCACACATGGTTGTGACTCAATGTACAATCCACACCAGCACATACACACACATGACACCTCAGTGTGATCCAATGCTCAGTTTATACCAGCACAACCACACGGCTCACTGTGACTCAGTGCACAGCGTATGACATCACACACACACACACATACACCTCACTGTGACTCAATGTGCAGCCTGTACCTGCACAGAAACAAACACACACATCACTGTGATGCGATATGCAACCTATACCAGCACACACACACACACACACACACACAAAAGTGTGACTCGATGGTCATCCTACATGAGAACACACAGACACACACATCCCTCACTGTGACACAATGCACAGTCTATACCAGCCTGCACACACTCACATGACACTGTGACTCAATGCACAATCTGTAATAGCCCACACACGAACACGTACACACCTTATTGTGATTCAATGCACAGCCTATATGTGAACACACACACATACTAACATGCACTCACACATGTCTCACGATGACTCAATCGCCTGTACAAGCACACACACATGGCTCACTGGGAGTCAGTGCCCACTCCATACCAGCACCAAACACACAACACAGCTCACTGTGACTCAAGGCACAGTGTATGGCAGCACACACACACAGGCACACTCATACCCACATCTCACTGTGCCGGTAAGACTGTGAAAGCACACGCACAATGAAACAAACACCCCTCACTGTGACTCACTGCATATCCTATACCAGTGCACTCTCACACACACACACATGGCTGACTGTGAATGAATGCACACTCTATACCTGGAAACACACAAACACACACACACACACAGCTCCCTGTGACTCAGTGCACAGGATATGCTAGCAGACATACACACACAGAGAAGCACATACAGCAAACTGTGAGTCAATCCACAGCCCATACCTCGACACATGCACACATACTGACACTCAAAAACACAGCTCAGTGTGATTCAATGCAAATCCTATACCAGAAAGTGCACACACACACAAACAAACCTCCCTATGAATCAGTGCATAGCGTATAACATCACACACATACACCTCACTGTGACTCAATGTGCTGCCTCTACCTGCACATACACCCACAAACAACTCAATATGACTCAATGTGCAGGCTGTACCAGCACACACACACACATGTGCACACACACCTCAGTGTGCCTCAATTGTCAGCCTATACCAGAACACACAGACACAAACACCTCTCACTCTGACTCAATGCACAACCTATACCAGCATGCACACACACTCACATGGCACAGTGAATCAAGGCACAATGTTACAAGCACATGCACACACACCTCAGAGTGACTCAAAGCTCAGCCTATACCAGCACACACGCACACGCACACACACATGCACAGATGCAGGCCTCACTGTGACTCAATGCACAGCCTATACCAGAACACACACACACCCCAACACGCACTCACACATGGCTCACTGGTAATCAATCGCCTATACCAGCACACACGCACACAGCTCACTGTGACTCAATGCAGTCTGTATCACCACACACTCACACACACACCCATGAGTCAATAATGCCCATACCAGCACAATAAAGCCCATACCAGCACACAAACTCACATGCACACACACACACACGAGACTCTGACTGAAAACGCTTCCTGTACCAGCACACACACACACAAACACTACACTGTGACTCAATGCACAGCCTATACGAGCACACATATACACACACACACACAGCTCACAGTGACTGAATACAGAGTCTATATCAGCGCACACACAGACACACAGATACACACAGCCCACTGTGTCTCAATGGTCATTCAGTGCCAGCACACACACACACACACAGACACGCAAACACACACACTAGTTCATGTCAAAGTGGATTAAACCACAGTCCATACCATCACAGACACAAACACACCGCACTACTCACTGTGACTCAATGCACAGTCTACACCAGCAAATACACACACACACATACACACACAACTCCCACACATTTAACTGTGACTCAGTGCTGTGACTATAGCAGCTCGCCACACACACATGGTTCACTGTGACTCAATGCACAGCCAATAACTGTACACACATACACACACACACACCGCTCAGTGATTCAATGCAAATCCCATATCAGCATACACATACACATACACTCACCTAGGTGTGACTCAATTCTAGGCCTATAGCAGCACACAGACACACCTTACTGTGACTCATGCAGACTCTACAGCACCAAATACACAAACACTAACACAGGGCTGGGATTTAATGCACAGTCCATACCAGCAAAGGCACACACACCACACCACACTCTGACTCAATGCTCAGATTATACCAGCACACACACACGGCTCACTGTGTCCTAGTGCACAGCATATAACATCACACACACACACCCCCCACACTGTGACTCAATGTGCAGCCTGTACCTGCACATACACACACACACACCTCACTGTGACAAAAAGTGGAGCCTATACCAGCACACACACACCCCTGTGTGACACAAAGGTCAGCCTATACCAGAACACGCAGACACACACACACATAACTGTGACTCAATGCACAGACTATACCAGCGTGCACACAAACACACAGCACTCTGACTCAATGTACAATGTATACCAAAACACACAAGCATACACACACACCTCAGTGGGACTCAATGCACAGCCTATACCAGCACACACACATACACACCTGCACAGATACAGGGTTCACTGTGACTCAATGCACAGCCTATAGAAGAACACACACACATACCATCATGCACACACACATGGCTGACCGTGACTCAATCAATCGCGTATACCAGCACACACACACACGACTCACTGTGACTCAATGCAGTCTTTAGCACAACAAACACAGACACACACACCCCATGGAATCAATGAAAGCCCACCAACACACACACTCTCATACACACACACACATGGCTCACTGTGACTCAATGCACAGTCTGTATCACCACACACACACACACATACACCTCAGTTACTCAATGCAAAGACCATACGAGCACACAAACACACAAACACAAATAACTGATTAAATGCTCCACACATACTAGTGCACACACACACAGACATGCTCACTGTGATTCAAGGCACAGTCTACACGAGCACAGTAACACACAAACAACTCATTTTGACTCAATGCGCAGTCTACAGCAGCACACACACACACATAACTCACTGTGACTCAATCCACAGCCTATATCAGCACACAGACACACACAAGGCTCACTGTGATTCAATGAAATCTGTAGCACCACACACACACACAAACACACACATACACCTCAGTGACTCAATGCAAAGCCCATACGAATACTCACAGACACACACCTAACTGTGATTCAGTGCTCAACCTCTACCAGCACACAGACGCACACACACATGCACGGCTCATTCTGACATAATGTACAGTTCTTACCAGCACAAACACAGGCAACACATCTCACTGTAACTCAATGCTCAGACTGTACTTGCACACACACAAGGCTCACTGTGAGTCAATGCACAGCCTATACCAGCAGAGACACACACACACTGCTCTCTATGACACAGTACACATCCTGTACCATCACACACACACACAGCTTATTGTGATGCAATAGAGACTCTACACAACCAAATACACACACACACACGCACAGCTCACTGTGATTCCATGCAGACTCCATACCAGGGCACAAAAACACACAGCACACAACTCAGTGTGATTCAATGCTCACTTTATACCAAAACACACATAGACACACACACGGTTCTCTGTGACTCAGTGCACAGTCCATACCAGCACCACACACACACTCACAGCTCACCTTGAATCAAAGCACAGCCTACCCCAGCAAACACACACACACAGTTCACTGTGACTCAATGCACAGGCTATACCAGCACACACACATATACACACACAGCTTACTGCGACACAATACAGTCTCTACACCACCAAATACACACACACACACATGCACAGCTCTATGTGATTCCATGCACATTCCATGCCAGTGCATACAGTCACACAGAACACACCTCAGTTTGACTCAATGCTCACAGTATGCCAAAACATACATAGACACACACACATGGCTCCCTGTTACTTAGTGCACAGTGTATGCTAGCAGAGTTACACACACAAAGAAACACACATGGCTCACTGTGAATCAATACACAGCATGTACCTCCACACACACACACATACAAACACTCACACACAGCTTAGTGTGACTCAATGCAAAGCATATACCAGCACGTGCACCCCCACACACACTCACCTCCCTGTGACTGAGTGCACAGCCTGTACCAGCACACACACATACAAAAACTCACACATGGTTGTGACTCAATGTACAATCCACACCAGCACATACACACACATGACACCTCAGTGTGATCCAATGCTCAGTTTATACCAGCACAACCACACGGCTCACTGTGACTCAGTGCACAGCGTATGACATCACACACACACACACATACACCTCACTGTGACTCAATGTGCAGCCTGTACCTGCACAGAAACAAACACACACATCACTGTGATGCGATATGCAACCTATACCAGCACACACACACACACACACACACACAAAAGTGTGACTCGATGGTCATCCTACATGAGAACACACAGACACACACATCCCTCACTGTGACACAATGCACAGTCTATACCAGCCTGCACACACTCACATGACACTGTGACTCAATGCACAATCTGTAATAGCCCACACACGAACACGTACACACCTTATTGTGATTCAATGCACAGCCTATATGTGAACACACACACATACTAACATGCACTCACACATGTCTCACGATGACTCAATCGCCTGTACAAGCACACACACATGGCTCACTGGGAGTCAGTGCCCACTCCATACCAGCACCAAACACACAACACAGCTCACTGTGACTCAAGGCACAGTGTATGGCAGCACACACACACAGGCACACTCATACCCACATCTCACTGTGCCGGTAAGCCTGTGAAATCACACGCACAATGAAACAAACACCCCTCACTGTGACTCACTGCATATCCTATACCAGTGCACTCTCACACACACACACATGGCTGACTGTGAATGAATGCACACTCTATACCTGGAAACACACAAACACACACACACACAGCTCCCTGTGACTCAGTGCACAGGATATGCTAGCAGACATACACACACAGAGAAGCACATACAGCAAACTGTGAGTCAATCCACAGCCCATACCTCGACACATGCACACATACTGACACTCAAAAACACAGCTCAGTGTGATTCAATGCAAATCCTATACCAGAAAGTGCACACACACACACACAAACCTCCCTATGAATCAGTGCATAGCGTATAACATCACACACATACACCTCACTGTGACTCAATGTGCTGCCTCTACCTGCACATACACCCACAAACAACTCAATATGACTCAATGTGCAGGCTGTACCAGCACACACACACACATGTGCACACACACCTCAGTGTGCCTCAATTGTCAGCCTATACCAGAACACACAGACACAAACACCTCTCACTCTGACTCAATGCACAACCTATACCAGCATGCACACACACTCACATGGCACAGTGAATCAAGGCACAATGTTACAAGCACATGCACACACACCTCAGAGTGACTCAAAGCTCAGCCTATACCAGCACACACGCACACGCACACACACATGCACAGATGCAGGCCTCACTGTGACTCAATGCACAGCCTATACCAGAACACACACACACCCCAACACGCACTCACACATGGCTCACTGGTAATCAATCGCCTATACCAGCACACACGCACACAGCTCACTGTGACTCAATGCAGTCTGTATCACCACACACTCACACACACACGCATGAGTCAATAATGCCCATACCAGCACAATAAAGCCCATACCAGCACACAAACTCACATGCACACACACACACACGAGACTGTGACTGAAAACGCTTCCTGTACCAGCACACACACACACAAACACTACACTGTGACTCAATGCACAGCCTATACGAGCACACATATACACACACACACACAGCTCACAGTGACTGAATACAGAGTCTATATCAGCGCACACACAGACACACAGATACACACAGCCCACTGTGTCTCAATGGTCATTCAGTGCCAGCACACACACACACACACAGACATGCAAACACACACACTAGTTCATGTCAAAGTGGATTAAACCACAGTCCATACCATCACAGACACAAACACACCGCACTACTCACTGTGACTCAATGCACAGTCTACACCAGCAAATACACACACACACATACACACACAACTCCCACACATTTAACTGTGACTCAGTGCTGTGACTATAGCAGCTCGCCACACACACATGGTTCACTGTGACTCAATGCACAGCCAATAACTGTACACACATACACACACACACACCGCTCAGTGATTCAATGCAAATCCCATATCAGCATACACATACACATACACTCACCTAGGTGTGACTCAATTCTAGGCCTATAGCAGCACACACACACACCTTACTGTGACTCATGCAGACTCTACAGCACCAAATACACAAACACTAACACAGGGCTGGGATTTAATGCACAGTCCATACCAGCAAAGGCACACACACCACACCACACTGTGACTCAATGCTCAGATTATACCAGCACACACACACGGCTCACTGTGTCCTAGTGCACAGCATATAATATCACACACACACACCCCCCACACTGTGACTCAATGTGCAGCCTGTACCTGCACATACACACACACACACCTCACTGTGACAAAAAGTGGAGCCTATACCAGCACACACACACCCCTGTGTGACACAAAGGTCAGCCTATACCAGAACACGCAGACACACACATAACTGTGACTCAATGCACAGACTATACCAGCGTGCACACAAACACACAGCACTCTGACTCAATGTACAATGTATACCAAAACACACAAGCATACACACACACCTCAGTGGGACTCAATGCACAGCCTATACCAGCACACACACATACACACCTGCACAGATACAGGGTTCACTGTGACTCAATGCACAGCCTATAGAAGAACACACACACATACCATCATGCACACACACATGGCTGACCGTGACTCAATCAATCGCGTATACCAGCACACACACACACGACTCACTGTGACTCAATGCAGTCTTTAGCACAACAAACACAGACACACACACCCCATGGAATCAATGAAAGCCCACCAACACACACACTCTCATACACACACACACATGGCTCACTGTGACTCAATGCACAGTCTGTATCACCACACACACACACACATACACCTCAGTTACTCAATGCAAAGACCATACGAGCACACAAACACACAAACACAAATAACTGATTAAATGCTCCACACATACTAGTGCACACACACACAGACATGCTCACTGTGATTCAAGGCACAGTCTACACGAGCACAGTAACACACAAACAACTCATTTTGACTCAATGCGCAGTCTACAGCAGCACACAAACACACATAACTCACTGTGACTCAATCCACAGCCTATATCAGCACACAGACACACACAAGGCTCACTGTGATTCAATGAAATCTGTAGCACCACACACACACACAAACACACACATACACCTCAGTGACTCAATGCAAAGCCCATACGAACACTCACAGACACACACCTAACTGTGATTCAGTGCTCAACCTCTACCAGCACACAGACGCACATACAGACACACACACACATGCACGGCTCATTCTGACATAATGTACAGTTCTTACCAGCACAAACACATGCAACACATCTCACTGTAACTCAATGCTCAGACTGTACTTGCACACACACAAGGCTCACTGTGAGTCAATGCACAGCCTATACCAGCAGAGACACACACACACTGCTCTCTATGACACAGTGCACATCCTGTACCATCACACACACACACAGCTTATTGTGATGCAATAGAGACTCTACACAACCAAATACACACACACACACGCACAGCTCACTGTGATTCCATGCAGACTCCATACCAGTGCACAAAAACACACAGCACACAACTCAGTGTGATTCAATGCTCACTTTATACCAAAACACACATAGACACACACACGGTTCTCTGTGACTCAGTGCACAGTCCATACCAGCACCGCACACACACTCACAGCTCACCTTGAATCAAAGCACAGCGTACCCCAGCAAACACACACACACAGTTCACTGTGACTCAATGCACAGGCTATACCAGCACACACACATATACACACACAGCTTACTGCGACACAATACAGTCTCTACACCACCAAATACACACACACACACATGCACAGCTCTATGTGATTCCATGCACATTCCATGCCAGTGCATACAGTCACACAGAACACACCTCAGTTTGACTCAATGTTCACAGTATGCCAAAACATACATAGACACACACACATGGCTCCCTGTTACTTAGTGCACAGTGTATGCTAGCAGAGTTACACACACAAAGAAACACACATGGCTCACTGTGAATCAATACACAGCCTGTACCTCCACACACACACACATACAAACACTCACACACAGCTTAGTGTGACTCAATGCAAAGCATATACCAGCACGTGCACCCACACACACACTCACCTCCCTGTGACTGAGTGCACAGCCTGTACCAGCACACACACATACAAAAACTCACACATGGTTGTGACTCAATGTACAATCCACACCAGCACATACACACACATGACACCTCAGTGTGATCCAATGCTCAGTTTATACCAGCACAACCACACGGCTCACTGTGACTCAGTGCACAGCGTATGACATCACACACACACACACATACACCTCACTGTGACTCAATGTGCAGCCTGTACCTGCACAGAAACAAACACACACATCACTGTGATGCGATATGCAACCTATACCAGCACACACACACACACACACACACCAAAGTGTGACTCGATGGTCATCCTACATGAGAACACACAGACACACACATCCCTCACTGTGACACAATGCACAGTCTATACCAGCCTGCACACACTCACATGACACTGTGACTCAATGCACAATCTGTAATAGCCCACACACGAACACGTACACACCTTATTGTGATTCAATGCACAGCCTATATGTGAACACACACACATACTAACATGCACTCACACATGTCTCACGATGACTCAATCGCCTGTACAAGCACACACACATGGCTCACTGGGAGTCAGTGCCCACTCCATACCAGCACCAAACACACAACACAGCTCACTGTGACTCAAGGCACAGTGTATGGCAGCACACACACACAGGCACACTCATACCCACATCTCACTGTGCCGGTAAGACTGTGAAAGCACACGCACAATGAAACAAACACCCCTCACTGTGACTCACTGCATATCCTATACCAGTGCACTCTCACACACACACACATGGCTGACTGTGAATGAATGCACACTCTATACCTGGAAACACACAAACACACACACACACGGCTCCCTGTGACTCAGTGCACAGGATATGCTAGCAGACATACACACACAGAGAAGCACATACAGCAAACTGTGAGTCAATCCACAGCCCATACCTCGACACATGCACACATACTGACACTCAAAAACACAGCTCAGTGTGATTCAATGCAAATCCTATACCAGAAAGTGCACACACACACACACAAACCTCCCTATGAATCAGTGCATAGCGTATAACATCACACACATACACCTCACTGTGACTCAATGTGCTGCCTCTACCTGCACATACACCCACAAACAACTCAATATGACTCAATGTGCAGGCTGTACCAGCACACACACACACATGTGCACACACACCTCAGTGTGCCTCAATTGTCAGCCTATACCAGAACACACAGACACAAACACCTCTCACTCTGACTCAATGCACAACCTATACCAGCATGCACACACACTCACATGGCACAGTGAATCAAGGCACAATGTTACAAGCACATGCACACACACCTCAGAGTGACTCAAAGCTCAGCCTATACCAGCACACACGCACACGCACACACACATGCACAGATGCAGGCCTCACTGTGACTCAATGCACAGCCTATACCAGAATACACACACACCCCAACACGCACTCACACATGGCTCACTGGTACTCAATCAATCGCCTATACCAGCACACACGCACACAGCTCACTGTGACTCAATGCAGTCTGTATCACCACACACTCACACACGCACCCATGAGTCAATAATGCCCATACCAGCACAATAAAGCCCATACCAGCACACAAACTCACATGCACACACACACACACGAGACTGTGACTGAAAACGCTTCCTGTACCAGCACACACACACACAAACACTACACTGTGACTCAATGCACAGCCTATACGAGCACACATATACACACACACACACAGCTCACAGTGACTGAATACAGAGTCTATATCAGCGCACACACAGACACACAGACACACACAGCCCACTGTGTCTCAATGGTCATCCAGTGCCAGCACACACACACACACACACACACATGCAAACACACACACTAGTTCATGTCAAAGTGGATTAAACCACAGTCCATACCATCACAGACACAAACACACCGCACTACTCACTGTGACTCAATGCACAGTCTACACCAGCAAATACACACACACACATACACACACAACTCCCACACATTTAACTGTGACTCAGTGCTGTGACTATAGCAGCTCACCACACACACATGGTTCACTGTGACTCAATGCACAGCCAATAACTGTACACACACACACACACACCGCTCAGTGATTCAATGCAAATCCCATATCAGCATACACATACACATACACTCACCTAGGTGTGACTCAATTCTAGGCCTATAGCAGCACACACACACACCTTACTGTAACTCATGCAGACTCTACAGCACCAAATACACAAACACTAACACAGGGCTGGGATTCAATGCACAGTCCATACCAGCAAAGGCACACACACCACACCACACTGTGACTCAATGCTCAGATTATACCAGCACACACACACGGCTCACTCTGTCCTAGTGCACAGCATATAACATCACACACACACACACCCCACACTGTGACTCAATGTGCAGCCTGTACCTGCACATACACACACACACACCTCACTGTGACAAAAAGTGGAGCCTATACCAGCACACACACACCCCTGTGTGACACAAAGGTCAGCCTATACCAGAACACGCAGACACACACACACATAACTGTGACTCAATGCACAGACTATACCAGCGTGCACACAAACACACAGCACTCTGACTCAATGTACAATGTATACCAAAACACACAAGCATACACACACACCTCAGTGGGACTCAATGCACAGCCTATACCAGCACACACACATACACACCTGCACAGATACAGGGTTCACTGTGACTCAATGCACAGCCTATAGAAGAACACACACACATACCATCATGCACACACACATGGCTGACCGTGACTCAATCAATCGCGTATACCAGCACACACACACACGACTCACTGTGACTCAATGCAGTCTTTAGCACAACAAACACAGACACACACACCCCATGGAATCAATGAAAGCCCACCAACACACACACTCTCATACACACACACACATGGCTCACTGTGACTCAATGCACAGTCTGTATCACCACACACACACACACACATACACCTCAGTTACTCAATGCAAAGACCATACGAGCACACAAACACACAAACACAAATAACTGATTAAATGCTCCACACATACTAGTGCACACACACACAGACATGCTCACTGTGATTCAAGGCACAGTCTACACGAGCACAGTAACACACAAACAACTCATTTTGACTCAATGCGCAGTCTACAGCAGCACACACACACACATAACTCACTGTGACTCAATCCACAGCCTATATCAGCACACAGACACACACAAGGCTCACTGTGATTCAATGAAATCTGTAGCACCACACACACACACAAACACACACATACACCTCAGTGACTCAATGCAAAGCCCATACGAACACTCACAGACACACACCTAACTGTGATTCAGTGCTCAACCTCTACCAGCACACAGACGCACACACAGACACACACACACATGCACGGCTCATTCTGACATAATGTACAGTTCTTACCAGCACAAACACATGCAACACATCTCACTGTAACTCAATGCTCAGACTGTACTTGCACACACACAAGGCTCACTGTGAGTCAATGCACAGCCTATACCAGCAGAGACACACACACACTGCTCTCTATGACACAGTGCACATCCTGTACCATCACACACACACACAGCTTATTGTGATGCAGTAGAGACTCTACACAACCAAATACACACACACACACGCACAGCTCACTGTGATTCCATGCAGACTCCATACCAGGGCACAAAAACACACAGCACACAACTCAGTGTGATTCAATGCTCACTTTATACCAAAACACACATAGACACACACACGGTTCTCTGTGACTCAGTGCACAGTCCATACCAGCACCGCACACACACTCACAGCTCACCTTGAATCAAAGCACAGCCTACCCCAGCAAACACACACACACAGTTCACTGTGACTCAATGCACAGGCTATACCAGCACACACACATATACACACACAGCTTACTGCGACACAATACAGTCTCTACACCACCAAATACACACACACACACATGCACAGCTCTATGTGATTCCATGCACATTCCATGCCAGTGCATACAGTCACACAGAACACACCTCAGTTTGACTCAATGCTCACAGTATGCCAAAACATACATTGACACACACACATGGCTCCCTGTTACTTAGTGCACAGTGTATGCTAGCAGAGTTACACACACAAAGAAACACACATGGCTCACTGTGAATCAATACACAGCCTGTACCTCCACACACACACACACACATACAAACACTCACACACAGCTTAGTGTGACTCAATGCAAAGCATATACCAGCACGTGCACCCACACACACACTCACCTCCCTGTGACTGAGTGCACAGCCTGTACCAGCACACACACATACAAAAACTCACACATGGTTGTGACTCAATGTACAATCCACACCAGCACATACACACACATGACACCTCAGTGTGATCCAATTCTCAGTTTATACCAGCACAACCACACGGCTCACTGTGACTCAGTGCACAGCGTATGACATCACACACACACACACATACACCTCACTGTGACTCAATGTGCAGCCTGTACCTGCACAGAAACAAACACACACATCACTGTGATGCGATATGCAACCTATACCAGCACACACACACACACACACACACACCAAAGTGTGACTCGATGGTCATCCTACATGAGAACACACAGACACACACATCCCTCACTGTGACACAATGCACAGTCTATACCAGCCTGCACACACTCACATGACACTGTGACTCAATGCACAATCTGTAATAGCCCACACACGAACACGTACACACCTTATTGTGATTCAATGCACAGCCTATATGTGAACACACACACATACTAACATGCACTCACACATGTCTCACGATGACTCAATCGTCTGTACAAGCACACACACATGGCTCACTGGGAGTCAGTGCCCACTCCATACCAGCACCAAACACACAACACAGCTCACTGTGACTCAAGGCACAGTGTATGGCAGCACACACACACAGGCACACTCATACCCACATCTCACTGTGCCGGTAAGCCTGTGAAAGCACACGCACAATGAAACAAACACACTTCACTGTGACTCACTGCATATCCTATACCAGTGCACTCTCACACACACACACATGGCTGACTGTGAATGAATGCACACTCTATACCTGGAAACACACACACACACACACACACACACGGCTCCCTGTGACTCAGTGCACAGGATATGCTAGCAGACATACACACACAGAGAAGCACATACAGCAAACTGTGAGTCAATCCACAGCCCATACCTCGACACATGCACACATACTGACACTCAAAAACACAGCTCAGTGTGATTCAATGCAAATCCTATACCAGAAAGTGCACACACACACACACAAACATCCCTATGAATCAGTGCATAGCGTATAACATCACACACATACACCTCACTGTGACTCAATGTGCTGCCTCTACCTGCACATACACCCACAAACAACTCAATATGACTCAATGTGCAGGCTGTACCAGCACACACACACACATGTGCACACACACCTCAGTGTGCCTCAATTGTCAGCCTATACCAGAACACACAGACACAAACACCTCTCACTCTGACTCAATGCACAACCTATACCAGCATGCACACACACTCACATGGCACAGTGAATCAAGGCACAATGTTACAAGCACATGCACACACACCTCAGAGTGACTCAAAGCTCAGCCTATACCAGCACACACGCACACGCACACACACATGCACATATGCAGGCCTCACTGTGACTCAATGCACAGCCTATACCAGAACACACACACACTCCAACACGCACTCACACATGGCTCACTGGTAATCAATCGCCTATACCAGCACACACGCACACAGCTCACTGTGACTCAATGCAGTCTGTATCACCACACACTCACACACGCACCCATGAGTCAATAATGCCCATACCAGCACAATAAAGCCCATACCAGCACACAAACTCACATGCACACACACACACACGAGACTGTGACTGAAAACGCTTCCTGTACCAGCACACACACACACAAACACTACACTGTGACTCAATGCACAGCCTATACGAGCACACATATACACACACACACACAGCTCACAGTGACTGAATACAGAGTCTATATCAGCGCACACACAGACACACAGACACACACAGCTCACTGTGTCTCAATGGTCATCCAGTGCCAGCACAGACACACACACACACATGCAAACACACACACTAGTTCATGTCAAAGTGGATTAAACCACAGTCCATACCATCACAGACACAAACACACCGCACTACTCACTGTGACTCAATGCACAGTCTACACCAGCAAATACACACACACACATACACACACAACTCCCACACATTTAACTGTGACTCAGTGCTGTGACTATAGCAGCTCGCCACACACACATGGTTCACTGTGACTCAATGCACAGCCAATAACTGTACACACATACACACACACACACCGCTCAGTGATTCAATGCAAATCCCATATCAGCATACACATACACATACACTCACCTAGGTGTGACTCAATTCTAGGCCTATAGCAGCACACACACACACCTTACTGTGACTCATGCAGACTCTACAGCACCACATACACAAACACTAACACAGGGCTGGGATTCAATGCACAGTCCATACCAGCAAAGGCACACACACCACACCACACTGTGACTCAATGCTCAGATTATACCAGCACACACACACGGCTCACTGTGTCCAAGTGCACAACATATAACATCACACACACACACCCCCCACACTGTGACTCAATGTGCAGCCTGTACCTGCACATACACACACACACACCTCACTGTGACAAAAAGTGGAGCCTATACCAGCACACACACACCCCTGTGTGACACAACGGTCAGCCTATACCAGAACACACAGACACACACACACATAACTGTGACTCAATGCACAGACTATACCAGCGTGCACACAAACACACAGCACTCTGAATCAATGCACAATGTATACCAAAACACACAAGCATACACACACACCTCAGTGGGACTCAATGCACAGCCTATACCAGCACACACACATACACACCTGCACAGATACAGGGTTCACTGTGACTCAATGCACAGCCTATAGAAGAACACACACACATACCGTCATGCACACACACATGGCTGACCGTGACTCAATCAATCGCGTATACCAGCACACACACACACGACTCACTGTGACTCAATGCAGTCTTTAGCACAACAAACACAGACACACACACCCCATGGAATCAATGAAAGCCCACCAACACACACACTCTCATACACACACACACATGGCTCACTGTGACTCAATGCACAGTCTGTATCACCACACACACACACACATACACCTCAGTTACTCAATGCAAAGACCATACGAGCACACAAACACACAAACACAAATAACTGATTAAATGCTCCACACATACTAGTGCACACACACACAGACATGCTCACTGTGATTCAAGGCACAGTCTACACGAGCACAGTAACACACAAACAACTCATTTTGACTCAATGCGCAGTCTACAGCAGCACACACACACACATAACTCACTGTGACTCAATCCACAGCCTATATCAGCACACAGACACACACAAGGCTCACTGTGATTCAATGAAATCTGTAGCACCACACACACACACAAACACACACATACACCTCAGTGACTCAATGCAAAGCCCATACGAATACTCACAGACACAAACCTAACTGTGATTCAGTGCTCAACCTCTACCAGCACACAGACGCACACACACATGCACGGCTCATTCTGACATAATGTACAGTTCTTACCAGCACAAACACATGCAACACATCTCACTGTAACTCAATGCTCAGACTGTACTTGCACACACACAAGGCTCACTGTGAGTCAATGCACAGCCTATACCAGCAGAGACACACACACACTGCTCTCTATGACACAGTGCACATCCTGTACCATCACACACACACACAGCTTATTGTGATGCAATAGAGACTCTACACAACCAAATACACACACACACACGCACAGCTCACTGTGATTCCATGCAGACTCCATACCAGGGCACAAAAACACACAGCACACAACTCAGTGTGATTCAATGCTCACTTTATACCAAAACACACATAGACACACACACGGTTCTCTGTGACTCAGTGCACAGTCCATACCAGCACCACACACACACTCACAGCTCACCTTGAATCAAAGCACAGCCTACCCCAGCAAACACACACACACAGTTCACTGTGACTCAATGCACAGGCTATACCAGCACACACACATATACACACACAGCTTACTGCGACACAATACAGTCTCTACACCACCAAATACACACACACACACACATGCACAGCTCTATGTGATTCCATGCACATTCCATGCCAGTGCATACAGTCACACAGAACACACCTCAGTTTGACTCAATGCTCACAGTATGCCAAAACATACATAGACACACACACATGGCTCCCTGTTACTTAGTGCACAGTGTATGCTAGCAGAGTTACACACACAAAGAAACACACATGGCTCACTGTGAATCAATACACAGCATGTACCTCCACACACACACACATACAAACACTCACACACAGCTTAGTGTGACTCAATGCAAAGCATATACCAGCACGTGCACCCACACACACACTCACCTCCCTGTGACTGAGTGCACAGCCTGTACCAGCACACACACATACAAAAACTCACACATGGTTGTGACTCAATGTACAATCCACACCAGCACATACACACACATGACACCTCAGTGTGATCCAATGCTCAGTTTATACCAGCACAACCACACGGCTCACTGTGACTCAGTGCACAGCGTATGACATCACACACACACACACATACACCTCACTGTGACTCAATGTGCAGCCTGTACCTGCACAGAAACAAACACACACATCACTGTGATGCGATATGCAACCTATACCAGCACACACACACACACACACACACACAAAAGTGTGACTCGATGGTCATCCTACATGAGAACACACAGACACACACATCCCTCACTGTGACACAATGCACAGTCTATACCAGCCTGCACACACTCACATGACACTGTGACTCAATGCACAATCTGTAATAGCCCACACACGAACACGTACACACCTTATTGTGATTCAATGCACAGCCTATATGTGAACACACACACATACTAACATGCACTCACACATGTCTCACGATGACTCAATCGCCTGTACAAGCACACACACATGGCTCACTGGGAGTCAGTGCCCACTCCATACCAGCACCAAACACACAACACAGCTCACTGTGACTCAAGGCACAGTGTATGGCAGCACACACACACAGGCACACTCATACCCACATCTCACTGTGCCGGTAAGACTGTGAAAGCACACGCACAATGAAACAAACACCCCTCACTGTGACTCACTGCATATCCTATACCAGTGCACTCTCACACACACACACATGGCTGACTGTGAATGAATGCACACTCTATACCTGGAAACACACAAACACACACACACACACAGCTCCCTGTGACTCAGTGCACAGGATATGCTAGCAGACATACACACACAGAGAAGCACATACAGCAAACTGTGAGTCAATCCACAGCCCATACCTCGACACATGCACACATACTGACACTCAAAAACACAGCTCAGTGTGATTCAATGCAAATCCTATACCAGAAAGTGCACACACACACAAACAAACCTCCCTATGAATCAGTGCATAGCGTATAACATCACACACATACACCTCACTGTGACTCAATGTGCTGCCTCTACCTGCACATACACCCACAAACAACTCAATATGACTCAATGTGCAGGCTGTACCAGCACACACACACACATGTGCACACACACCTCAGTGTGCCTCAATTGTCAGCCTATACCAGAACACACAGACACAAACACCTCTCACTCTGACTCAATGCACAACCTATACCAGCATGCACACACACTCACATGGCACAGTGAATCAAGGCACAATGTTACAAGCACATGCACACACACCTCAGAGTGACTCAAAGCTCAGCCTATACCAGCACACACGCACACGCACACACACATGCACAGATGCAGGCCTCACTGTGACTCAATGCACAGCCTATACCAGAACACACACACACCCCAACACGCACTCACACATGGCTCACTGGTAATCAATCGCCTATACCAGCACACACGCACACAGCTCACTGTGACTCAATGCAGTCTGTATCACCACACACTCACACACACACCCATGAGTCAATAATGCCCATACCAGCACAATAAAGCCCATACCAGCACACAAACTCACATGCACACACACACACACGAGACTCTGACTGAAAACGCTTCCTGTACCAGCACACACACACACAAACACTACACTGTGACTCAATGCACAGCCTATACGAGCACACATATACACACACACACACAGCTCACAGTGACTGAATACAGAGTCTATATCAGCGCACACACAGACACACAGATACACACAGCCCACTGTGTCTCAATGGTCATTCAGTGCCAGCACACACACACACACACAGACACGCAAACACACACACTAGTTCATGTCAAAGTGGATTAAACCACAGTCCATACCATCACAGACACAAACACACCGCACTACTCACTGTGACTCAATGCACAGTCTACACCAGCAAATACACACACACACATACACACACAACTCCCACACATTTAACTGTGACTCAGTGCTGTGACTATAGCAGCTCGCCACACACACATGGTTCACTGTGACTCAATGCACAGCCAATAACTGTACACACATACACACACACACACCGCTCAGTGATTCAATGCAAATCCCATATCAGCATACACATACACATACACTCACCTAGGTGTGACTCAATTCTAGGCCTATAGCAGCACACAGACACACCTTACTGTGACTCATGCAGACTCTACAGCACCAAATACACAAACACTAACACAGGGCTGGGATTTAATGCACAGTCCATACCAGCAAAGGCACACACACCACACCACACTCTGACTCAATGCTCAGATTATACCAGCACACACACACGGCTCACTGTGTCCTAGTGCACAGCATATAACATCACACACACACACCCCCCACACTGTGACTCAATGTGCAGCCTGTACCTGCACATACACACACACACACCTCACTGTGACAAAAAGTGGAGCCTATACCAGCACACACACACCCCTGTGTGACACAAAGGTCAGCCTATACCAGAACACGCAGACACACACACACATAACTGTGACTCAATGCACAGACTATACCAGCGTGCACACAAACACACAGCACTCTGACTCAATGTACAATGTATACCAAAACACACAAGCATACACACACACCTCAGTGGGACTCAATGCACAGCCTATACCAGCACACACACATACACACCTGCACAGATACAGGGTTCACTGTGACTCAATGCACAGCCTATAGAAGAACACACACACATACCATCATGCACACACACATGGCTGACCGTGACTCAATCAATCGCGTATACCAGCACACACACACACGACTCACTGTGACTCAATGCAGTCTTTAGCACAACAAACACAGACACACACACCCCATGGAATCAATGAAAGCCCACCAACACACACACTCTCATACACACACACACATGGCTCACTGTGACTCAATGCACAGTCTGTATCACCACACACACACACACATACACCTCAGTTACTCAATGCAAAGACCATACGAGCACACAAACACACAAACACAAATAACTGATTAAATGCTCCACACATACTAGTGCACACACACACAGACATGCTCACTGTGATTCAAGGCACAGTCTACACGAGCACAGTAACACACAAACAACTCATTTTGACTCAATGCGCAGTCTACAGCAGCACACACACACACATAACTCACTGTGACTCAATCCACAGCCTATATCAGCACACAGACACACACAAGGCTCACTGTGATTCAATGAAATCTGTAGCACCACACACACACACAAACACACACATACACCTCAGTGACTCAATGCAAAGCCCATACGAATACTCACAGACACACACCTAACTGTGATTCAGTGCTCAACCTCTACCAGCACACAGACGCACACACACATGCACGGCTCATTCTGACATAATGTACAGTTCTTACCAGCACAAACACAGGCAACACATCTCACTGTAACTCAATGCTCAGACTGTACTTGCACACACACAAGGCTCACTGTGAGTCAATGCACAGCCTATACCAGCAGAGACACACACACACTGCTCTCTATGACACAGTACACATCCTGTACCATCACACACACACACAGCTTATTGTGATGCAATAGAGACTCTACACAACCAAATACACACACACACACGCACAGCTCACTGTGATTCCATGCAGACTCCATACCAGGGCACAAAAACACACAGCACACAACTCAGTGTGATTCAATGCTCACTTTATACCAAAACACACATAGACACACACACGGTTCTCTGTGACTCAGTGCACAGTCCATACCAGCACCACACACACACTCACAGCTCACCTTGAATCAAAGCACAGCCTACCCCAGCAAACACACACACACAGTTCACTGTGACTCAATGCACAGGCTATACCAGCACACACACATATACACACACAGCTTACTGCGACACAATACAGTCTCTACACCACCAAATACACACACACACACATGCACAGCTCTATGTGATTCCATGCACATTCCATGCCAGTGCATACAGTCACACAGAACACACCTCAGTTTGACTCAATGCTCACAGTATGCCAAAACATACATAGACACACACACATGGCTCCCTGTTACTTAGTGCACAGTGTATGCTAGCAGAGTTACACACACAAAGAAACACACATGGCTCACTGTGAATCAATACACAGCATGTACCTCCACACACACACACATACAAACACTCACACACAGCTTAGTGTGACTCAATGCAAAGCATATACCAGCACGTGCACCCCCACACACACTCACCTCCCTGTGACTGAGTGCACAGCCTGTACCAGCACACACACATACAAAAACTCACACATGGTTGTGACTCAATGTACAATCCACACCAGCACATACACACACATGACACCTCAGTGTGATCCAATGCTCAGTTTATACCAGCACAACCACACGGCTCACTGTGACTCAGTGCACAGCGTATGACATCACACACACACACACATACACCTCACTGTGACTCAATGTGCAGCCTGTACCTGCACAGAAACAAACACACACATCACTGTGATGCGATATGCAACCTATACCAGCACACACACACACACACACACACACAAAAGTGTGACTCGATGGTCATCCTACATGAGAACACACAGACACACACATCCCTCACTGTGACACAATGCACAGTCTATACCAGCCTGCACACACTCACATGACACTGTGACTCAATGCACAATCTGTAATAGCCCACACACGAACACGTACACACCTTATTGTGATTCAATGCACAGCCTATATGTGAACACACACACATACTAACATGCACTCACACATGTCTCACGATGACTCAATCGCCTGTACAAGCACACACACATGGCTCACTGGGAGTCAGTGCCCACTCCATACCAGCACCAAACACACAACACAGCTCACTGTGACTCAAGGCACAGTGTATGGCAGCACACACACACAGGCACACTCATACCCACATCTCACTGTGCCGGTAAGCCTGTGAAATCACACGCACAATGAAACAAACACCCCTCACTGTGACTCACTGCATATCCTATACCAGTGCACTCTCACACACACACACATGGCTGACTGTGAATGAATGCACACTCTATACCTGGAAACACACAAACACACACACACACAGCTCCCTGTGACTCAGTGCACAGGATATGCTAGCAGACATACACACACAGAGAAGCACATACAGCAAACTGTGAGTCAATCCACAGCCCATACCTCGACACATGCACACATACTGACACTCAAAAACACAGCTCAGTGTGATTCAATGCAAATCCTATACCAGAAAGTGCACACACACACACACAAACCTCCCTATGAATCAGTGCATAGCGTATAACATCACACACATACACCTCACTGTGACTCAATGTGCTGCCTCTACCTGCACATACACCCACAAACAACTCAATATGACTCAATGTGCAGGCTGTACCAGCACACACACACACATGTGCACACACACCTCAGTGTGCCTCAATTGTCAGCCTATACCAGAACACACAGACACAAACACCTCTCACTCTGACTCAATGCACAACCTATACCAGCATGCACACACACTCACATGGCACAGTGAATCAAGGCACAATGTTACAAGCACATGCACACACACCTCAGAGTGACTCAAAGCTCAGCCTATACCAGCACACACGCACACGCACACACACATGCACAGATGCAGGCCTCACTGTGACTCAATGCACAGCCTATACCAGAACACACACACACCCCAACACGCACTCACACATGGCTCACTGGTAATCAATCGCCTATACCAGCACACACGCACACAGCTCACTGTGACTCAATGCAGTCTGTATCACCACACACTCACACACACACGCATGAGTCAATAATGCCCATACCAGCACAATAAAGCCCATACCAGCACACAAACTCACATGCACACACACACACACGAGACTGTGACTGAAAACGCTTCCTGTACCAGCACACACACACACAAACACTACACTGTGACTCAATGCACAGCCTATACGAGCACACATATACACACACACACACAGCTCACAGTGACTGAATACAGAGTCTATATCAGCGCACACACAGACACACAGATACACACAGCCCACTGTGTCTCAATGGTCATTCAGTGCCAGCACACACACACACACACAGACATGCAAACACACACACTAGTTCATGTCAAAGTGGATTAAACCACAGTCCATACCATCACAGACACAAACACACCGCACTACTCACTGTGACTCAATGCACAGTCTACACCAGCAAATACACACACACACATACACACACAACTCCCACACATTTAACTGTGACTCAGTGCTGTGACTATAGCAGCTCGCCACACACACATGGTTCACTGTGACTCAATGCACAGCCAATAACTGTACACACATACACACACACACACCGCTCAGTGATTCAATGCAAATCCCATATCAGCATACACATACACATACACTCACCTAGGTGTGACTCAATTCTAGGCCTATAGCAGCACACACACACACCTTACTGTGACTCATGCAGACTCTACAGCACCAAATACACAAACACTAACACAGGGCTGGGATTTAATGCACAGTCCATACCAGCAAAGGCACACACACCACACCACACTGTGACTCAATGCTCAGATTATACCAGCACACACACACGGCTCACTGTGTCCTAGTGCACAGCATATAATATCACACACACACACCCCCCACACTGTGACTCAATGTGCAGCCTGTACCTGCACATACACACACACACACCTCACTGTGACAAAAAGTGGAGCCTATACCAGCACACACACACCCCTGTGTGACACAAAGGTCAGCCTATACCAGAACACGCAGACACACACATAACTGTGACTCAATGCACAGACTATACCAGCGTGCACACAAACACACAGCACTCTGACTCAATGTACAATGTATACCAAAACACACAAGCATACACACACACCTCAGTGGGACTCAATGCACAGCCTATACCAGCACACACACATACACACCTGCACAGATACAGGGTTCACTGTGACTCAATGCACAGCCTATAGAAGAACACACACACATACCATCATGCACACACACATGGCTGACCGTGACTCAATCAATCGCGTATACCAGCACACACACACACGACTCACTGTGACTCAATGCAGTCTTTAGCACAACAAACACAGACACACACACCCCATGGAATCAATGAAAGCCCACCAACACACACACTCTCATACACACACACACATGGCTCACTGTGACTCAATGCACAGTCTGTATCACCACACACACACACACATACACCTCAGTTACTCAATGCAAAGACCATACGAGCACACAAACACACAAACACAAATAACTGATTAAATGCTCCACACATACTAGTGCACACACACACAGACATGCTCACTGTGATTCAAGGCACAGTCTACACGAGCACAGTAACACACAAACAACTCATTTTGACTCAATGCGCAGTCTACAGCAGCACACAAACACACATAACTCACTGTGACTCAATCCACAGCCTATATCAGCACACAGACACACACAAGGCTCACTGTGATTCAATGAAATCTGTAGCACCACACACACACACAAACACACACATACACCTCAGTGACTCAATGCAAAGCCCATACGAACACTCACAGACACACACCTAACTGTGATTCAGTGCTCAACCTCTACCAGCACACAGACGCACATACAGACACACACACACATGCACGGCTCATTCTGACATAATGTACAGTTCTTACCAGCACAAACACATGCAACACATCTCACTGTAACTCAATGCTCAGACTGTACTTGCACACACACAAGGCTCACTGTGAGTCAATGCACAGCCTATACCAGCAGAGACACACACACACTGCTCTCTATGACACAGTGCACATCCTGTACCATCACACACACACACAGCTTATTGTGATGCAATAGAGACTCTACACAACCAAATACACACACACACACGCACAGCTCACTGTGATTCCATGCAGACTCCATACCAGTGCACAAAAACACACAGCACACAACTCAGTGTGATTCAATGCTCACTTTATACCAAAACACACATAGACACACACACGGTTCTCTGTGACTCAGTGCACAGTCCATACCAGCACCGCACACACACTCACAGCTCACCTTGAATCAAAGCACAGCGTACCCCAGCAAACACACACACACAGTTCACTGTGACTCAATGCACAGGCTATACCAGCACACACACATATACACACACAGCTTACTGCGACACAATACAGTCTCTACACCACCAAATACACACACACACACATGCACAGCTCTATGTGATTCCATGCACATTCCATGCCAGTGCATACAGTCACACAGAACACACCTCAGTTTGACTCAATGTTCACAGTATGCCAAAACATACATAGACACACACACATGGCTCCCTGTTACTTAGTGCACAGTGTATGCTAGCAGAGTTACACACACAAAGAAACACACATGGCTCACTGTGAATCAATACACAGCCTGTACCTCCACACACACACACATACAAACACTCACACACAGCTTAGTGTGACTCAATGCAAAGCATATACCAGCACGTGCACCCACACACACACTCACCTCCCTGTGACTGAGTGCACAGCCTGTACCAGCACACACACATACAAAAACTCACACATGGTTGTGACTCAATGTACAATCCACACCAGCACATACACACACATGACACCTCAGTGTGATCCAATGCTCAGTTTATACCAGCACAACCACACGGCTCACTGTGACTCAGTGCACAGCGTATGACATCACACACACACACACATACACCTCACTGTGACTCAATGTGCAGCCTGTACCTGCACAGAAACAAACACACACATCACTGTGATGCGATATGCAACCTATACCAGCACACACACACACACACACACACCAAAGTGTGACTCGATGGTCATCCTACATGAGAACACACAGACACACACATCCCTCACTGTGACACAATGCACAGTCTATACCAGCCTGCACACACTCACATGACACTGTGACTCAATGCACAATCTGTAATAGCCCACACACGAACACGTACACACCTTATTGTGATTCAATGCACAGCCTATATGTGAACACACACACATACTAACATGCACTCACACATGTCTCACGATGACTCAATCGCCTGTACAAGCACACACACATGGCTCACTGGGAGTCAGTGCCCACTCCATACCAGCACCAAACACACAACACAGCTCACTGTGACTCAAGGCACAGTGTATGGCAGCACACACACACAGGCACACTCATACCCACATCTCACTGTGCCGGTAAGACTGTGAAAGCACACGCACAATGAAACAAACACCCCTCACTGTGACTCACTGCATATCCTATACCAGTGCACTCTCACACACACACACATGGCTGACTGTGAATGAATGCACACTCTATACCTGGAAACACACAAACACACACACACACGGCTCCCTGTGACTCAGTGCACAGGATATGCTAGCAGACATACACACACAGAGAAGCACATACAGCAAACTGTGAGTCAATCCACAGCCCATACCTCGACACATGCACACATACTGACACTCAAAAACACAGCTCAGTGTGATTCAATGCAAATCCTATACCAGAAAGTGCACACACACACACACAAACCTCCCTATGAATCAGTGCATAGCGTATAACATCACACACATACACCTCACTGTGACTCAATGTGCTGCCTCTACCTGCACATACACCCACAAACAACTCAATATGACTCAATGTGCAGGCTGTACCAGCACACACACACACATGTGCACACACACCTCAGTGTGCCTCAATTGTCAGCCTATACCAGAACACACAGACACAAACACCTCTCACTCTGACTCAATGCACAACCTATACCAGCATGCACACACACTCACATGGCACAGTGAATCAAGGCACAATGTTACAAGCACATGCACACACACCTCAGAGTGACTCAAAGCTCAGCCTATACCAGCACACACGCACACGCACACACACATGCACAGATGCAGGCCTCACTGTGACTCAATGCACAGCCTATACCAGAATACACACACACCCCAACACGCACTCACACATGGCTCACTGGTACTCAATCAATCGCCTATACCAGCACACACGCACACAGCTCACTGTGACTCAATGCAGTCTGTATCACCACACACTCACACACGCACCCATGAGTCAATAATGCCCATACCAGCACAATAAAGCCCATACCAGCACACAAACTCACATGCACACACACACACACGAGACTGTGACTGAAAACGCTTCCTGTACCAGCACACACACACACAAACACTACACTGTGACTCAATGCACAGCCTATACGAGCACACATATACACACACACACACAGCTCACAGTGACTGAATACAGAGTCTATATCAGCGCACACACAGACACACAGACACACACAGCCCACTGTGTCTCAATGGTCATCCAGTGCCAGCACACACACACACACACACACACATGCAAACACACACACTAGTTCATGTCAAAGTGGATTAAACCACAGTCCATACCATCACAGACACAAACACACCGCACTACTCACTGTGACTCAATGCACAGTCTACACCAGCAAATACACACACACACATACACACACAACTCCCACACATTTAACTGTGACTCAGTGCTGTGACTATAGCAGCTCACCACACACACATGGTTCACTGTGACTCAATGCACAGCCAATAACTGTACACACACACACACACACCGCTCAGTGATTCAATGCAAATCCCATATCAGCATACACATACACATACACTCACCTAGGTGTGACTCAATTCTAGGCCTATAGCAGCACACACACACACCTTACTGTAACTCATGCAGACTCTACAGCACCAAATACACAAACACTAACACAGGGCTGGGATTCAATGCACAGTCCATACCAGCAAAGGCACACACACCACACCACACTGTGACTCAATGCTCAGATTATACCAGCACACACACACGGCTCACTCTGTCCTAGTGCACAGCATATAACATCACACACACACACACCCCACACTGTGACTCAATGTGCAGCCTGTACCTGCACATACACACACACACACCTCACTGTGACAAAAAGTGGAGCCTATACCAGCACACACACACCCCTGTGTGACACAAAGGTCAGCCTATACCAGAACACGCAGACACACACACACATAACTGTGACTCAATGCACAGACTATACCAGCGTGCACACAAACACACAGCACTCTGACTCAATGTACAATGTATACCAAAACACACAAGCATACACACACACCTCAGTGGGACTCAATGCACAGCCTATACCAGCACACACACATACACACCTGCACAGATACAGGGTTCACTGTGACTCAATGCACAGCCTATAGAAGAACACACACACATACCATCATGCACACACACATGGCTGACCGTGACTCAATCAATCGCGTATACCAGCACACACACACACGACTCACTGTGACTCAATGCAGTCTTTAGCACAACAAACACAGACACACACACCCCATGGAATCAATGAAAGCCCACCAACACACACACTCTCATACACACACACACATGGCTCACTGTGACTCAATGCACAGTCTGTATCACCACACACACACACACACATACACCTCAGTTACTCAATGCAAAGACCATACGAGCACACAAACACACAAACACAAATAACTGATTAAATGCTCCACACATACTAGTGCACACACACACAGACATGCTCACTGTGATTCAAGGCACAGTCTACACGAGCACAGTAACACACAAACAACTCATTTTGACTCAATGCGCAGTCTACAGCAGCACACACACACACATAACTCACTGTGACTCAATCCACAGCCTATATCAGCACACAGACACACACAAGGCTCACTGTGATTCAATGAAATCTGTAGCACCACACACACACACAAACACACACATACACCTCAGTGACTCAATGCAAAGCCCATACGAACACTCACAGACACACACCTAACTGTGATTCAGTGCTCAACCTCTACCAGCACACAGACGCACACACAGACACACACACACATGCACGGCTCATTCTGACATAATGTACAGTTCTTACCAGCACAAACACATGCAACACATCTCACTGTAACTCAATGCTCAGACTGTACTTGCACACACACAAGGCTCACTGTGAGTCAATGCACAGCCTATACCAGCAGAGACACACACACACTGCTCTCTATGACACAGTGCACATCCTGTACCATCACACACACACACAGCTTATTGTGATGCAGTAGAGACTCTACACAACCAAATACACACACACACACGCACAGCTCACTGTGATTCCATGCAGACTCCATACCAGGGCACAAAAACACACAGCACACAACTCAGTGTGATTCAATGCTCACTTTATACCAAAACACACATAGACACACACACGGTTCTCTGTGACTCAGTGCACAGTCCATACCAGCACCGCACACACACTCACAGCTCACCTTGAATCAAAGCACAGCCTACCCCAGCAAACACACACACACAGTTCACTGTGACTCAATGCACAGGCTATACCAGCACACACACATATACACACACAGCTTACTGCGACACAATACAGTCTCTACACCACCAAATACACACACACACACATGCACAGCTCTATGTGATTCCATGCACATTCCATGCCAGTGCATACAGTCACACAGAACACACCTCAGTTTGACTCAATGCTCACAGTATGCCAAAACATACATAGACACACACACATGGCTCCCTGTTACTTAGTGCACAGTGTATGCTAGCAGAGTTACACACACAAAGAAACACACATGGCTCACTGTGAATCAATACACAGCCTGTACCTCCACACACACACACATACAAACACTCACACACAGCTTAGTGTGACTCAATGCAAAGCATATACCAGCACGTGCACCCACACACACACTCACCTCCCTGTGACTGAGTGCACAGCCTGTACCAGCACACACACATACAAAAACTCACACATGGTTGTGACTCAATGTACAATCCACACCAGCACATACACACACATGACACCTCAGTGTGATCCAATTCTCAGTTTATACCAGCACAACCACACGGCTCACTGTGACTCAGTGCACAGCGTATGACATCACACACACACACACATACACCTCACTGTGACTCAATGTGCAGCCTGTACCTGCACAGAAACAAACACACACATCACTGTGATGCGATATGCAACCTATACCAGCACACACACACACACACACACACACCAAAGTGTGACTCGATGGTCATCCTACATGAGAACACACAGACACACACATCCCTCACTGTGACACAATGCACAGTCTATACCAGCCTGCACACACTCACATGACACTGTGACTCAATGCACAATCTGTAATAGCCCACACACGAACACGTACACACCTTATTGTGATTCAATGCACAGCCTATATGTGAACACACACACATACTAACATGCACTCACACATGTCTCACGATGACTCAATCGTCTGTACAAGCACACACACATGGCTCACTGGGAGTCAGTGCCCACTCCATACCAGCACCAAACACACAACACAGCTCACTGTGACTCAAGGCACAGTGTATGGCAGCACACACACACAGGCACACTCATACCCACATCTCACTGTGCCGGTAAGCCTGTGAAAGCACACGCACAATGAAACAAACACACTTCACTGTGACTCACTGCATATCCTATACCAGTGCACTCTCACACACACACACATGGCTGACTGTGAATGAATGCACACTCTATACCTGGAAACACACAAACACACACACACACACACGGCTCCCTGTGACTCAGTGCACAGGATATGCTAGCAGACATACACACACAGAGAAGCACATACAGCAAACTGTGAGTCAATCCACAGCCCATACCTCGACACATGCACACATACTGACACTCAAAAACACAGCTAAGTGTGATTCAATGCAAATCCTATACCAGAAAGTGCACACACACACACACAAACCTCCCTATGAATCAGTGCATAGCGTATAACATCACACACATACACCTCACTGTGACTCAATGTGCTGCCTCTACCTGCACATACACCCACAAACAACTCAATATGACTCAATGTGCAGGCTGTACCAGCACACACACACACATGTGCACACACACCTCAGTGTGCCTCAATTGTCAGCCTATACCAGAACACACAGACACAAACACCTCTCACTCTGACTCAATGCACAACCTATACCAGCATGCACACACACTCACATGGCACAGTGAATCAAGGCACAATGTTACAAGCACATGCACACACACCTCAGAGTGACTCAAAGCTCAGCCTATACCAGCACACACGCACACGCACACACACATGCACAGATGCAGGCCTCACTGTGACTCAATGCACAGCCTATACCAGAATACACACACACCCCAACACGCACTCACACATGGCTCACTGGTACTCAATCAATCGCCTATACCAGCACACACGCACACAGCTCACTGTGACTCAATGCAGTCTGTATCACCACACACTCACACACGCACCCATGAGTCAATAATGCCCATACCAGCACAATAAAGCCCATACCAGCACACAAACTCACATGCACACACACACACACGAGACTGTGACTGAAAACGCTTCCTGTACCAGCACACACACACACAAACACTACACTGTGACTCAATGCACAGCCTATACGAGCACACATATACACACACACACACAGCTCACAGTGACTGAATACAGAGTCTATATCAGCGCACACACAGACACACAGACACACACAGCCCACTGTGTCTCAATGGTCATCCAGTGCCAGCACACACACACACACACACACACATGCAAACACACACACTAGTTCATGTCAAAGTGGATTAAACCACAGTCCATACCATCACAGACACAAACACACCGCACTACTCACTGTGACTCAATGCACAGTCTACACCAGCAAATACACACACACACATACACACACAACTCCCACACATTTAACTGTGACTCAGTGCTGTGACTATAGCAGCTCACCACACACACATGGTTCACTGTGACTCAATGCACAGCCAATAACTGTACACACACACACACACACCGCTCAGTGATTCAATGCAAATCCCATATCAGCATACACATACACATACACTCACCTAGGTGTGACTCAATTCTAGGCCTATAGCAGCACACACACACACCTTACTGTAACTCATGCAGACTCTACAGCACCAAATACACAAACACTAACACAGGGCTGGGATTCAATGCACAGTCCATACCAGCAAAGGCACACACACCACACCACACTGTGACTCAATGCTCAGATTATACCAGCACACACACACGGCTCACTCTGTCCTAGTGCACAGCATATAACATCACACACACACACACCCCACACTGTGACTCAATGTGCAGCCTGTACCTGCACATACACACACACACACCTCACTGTGACAAAAAGTGGAGCCTATACCAGCACACACACACCCCTGTGTGACACAAAGGTCAGCCTATACCAGAACACGCAGACACACACACACATAACTGTGACTCAATGCACAGACTATACCAGCGTGCACACAAACACACAGCACTCTGACTCAATGTACAATGTATACCAAAACACACAAGCATACACACACACCTCAGTGGGACTCAATGCACAGCCTATACCAGCACACACACATACACACCTGCACAGATACAGGGTTCACTGTGACTCAATGCACAGCCTATAGAAGAACACACACACATACCATCATGCACACACACATGGCTGACCGTGACTCAATCAATCGCGTATACCAGCACACACACACACGACTCACTGTGACTCAATGCAGTCTTTAGCACAACAAACACAGACACACACACCCCATGGAATCAATGAAAGCCCACCAACACACACACTCTCATACACACACACACATGGCTCACTGTGACTCAATGCACAGTCTGTATCACCACACACACACACACACATACACCTCAGTTACTCAATGCAAAGACCATACGAGCACACAAACACACAAACACAAATAACTGATTAAATGCTCCACACATACTAGTGCACACACACACAGACATGCTCACTGTGATTCAAGGCACAGTCTACACGAGCACAGTAACACACAAACAACTCATTTTGACTCAATGCGCAGTCTACAGCAGCACACACACACACATAACTCACTGTGACTCAATCCACAGCCTATATCAGCACACAGACACACACAAGGCTCACTGTGATTCAATGAAATCTGTAGCACCACACACACACACAAACACACACATACACCTCAGTGACTCAATGCAAAGCCCATACGAACACTCACAGACACACACCTAACTGTGATTCAGTGCTCAACCTGTACCAGCACACAGACGCACACACAGACACACACACACATGCACGGCTCATTCTGACATAATGTACAGTTCTTACCAGCACAAACACATGCAACACATCTCACTGTAACTCAATGCTCAGACTGTACTTGCACACACACAAGGCTCACTGTGAGTCAATGCACAGCCTATACCAGCAGAGACACACACACACTGCTCTCTATGACACAGTGCACATCCTGTACCATCACACACACACACAGCTTATTGTGATGCAGTAGAGACTCTACACAACCAAATACACACTCACACACGCACAGCTCACTGTGATTCCATGCAGACTCCATACCAGGGCACAAAAACACACAGCACACAACTCAGTGTGATTCAATGCTCACTTTATACCAAAACACACATAGACACACACACGGTTCTCTGTGACTCAGTGCACAGTCCATACCAGCACCGCACACACACTCACAGCTCACCTTGAATCAAAGCACAGCCTACCCCAGCAAACACACACACACAGTTCACTGTGACTCAATGCACAGGCTATACCAGCACACACACATATACACACACAGCTTACTGCGACACAATACAGTCTCTACACCACCAAATACACACACACACACATGCACAGCTCTATGTGATTCCATGCACATTCCATGCCAGTGCATACAGTCACACAGAACACACCTCAGTTTGACTCAATGCTCACAGTATGCCAAAACATACATAGACACACACACATGGCTCCCTGTTACTTAGTGCACAGTGTATGCTAGCAGAGTTACACACACAAAGAAACACACATGGCTCACTGTGAATCAATACACAGCCTGTACCTCCACACACACACACATACAAACACTCACACACAGCTTAGTGTGACTCAATGCAAAGCATATACCAGCACGTGCACCCACACACACACTCACCTCCCTGTGACTGAGTGCACAGCCTGTACCAGCACACACACATACAAAAACTCACACATGGTTGTGACTCAATGTACAATCCACACCAGCACATACACACACATGACACCTCAGTGTGATCCAATTCTCAGTTTATACCAGCACAACCACACGGCTCACTGTGACTCAGTGCACAGCGTATGACATCACACACACACACACATACACCTCACTGTGACTCAATGTGCAGCCTGTACCTGCACAGAAACAAACACACACATCACTGTGATGCGATATGCAACCTATACCAGCACACACACACACACACACACACACCAAAGTGTGACTCGATGGTCATCCTACATGAGAACACACAGACACACACATCCCTCACTGTGACACAATGCACAGTCTATACCAGCCTGCACACACTCACATGACACTGTGACTCAATGCACAATCTGTAATAGCCCACACACGAACACGTACACACCTTATTGTGATTCAATGCACAGCCTATATGTGAACACACACACATACTAACATGCACTCACACATGTCTCACGATGACTCAATCGTCTGTACAAGCACACACACATGGCTCACTGGGAGTCAGTGCCCACTCCATACCAGCACCAAACACACAACACAGCTCACTGTGACTCAAGGCACAGTGTATGGCAGCACACACACACAGGCACACTCATACCCACATCTCACTGTGCCGGTAAGCCTGTGAAAGCACACGCACAATGAAACAAACACACTTCACTGTGACTCACTGCATATCCTATACCAGTGCACTCTCACACACACACACATGGCTGACTGTGAATGAATGCACACTCTATACCTGGAAACACACAAACACACACACACACACACGGCTCCCTGTGACTCAGTGCACAGGATATGCTAGCAGACATACACACACAGAGAAGCACATACAGCAAACTGTGAGTCAATCCACAGCCCATACCTCGACACATGCACACATACTGACACTCAAAAACACAGCTAAGTGTGATTCAATGCAAATCCTATACCAGAAAGTGCACACACACACACACAAACCTCCCTATGAATCAGTGCATAGCGTATAACATCACACACATACACCTCACTGTGACTCAATGTGCTGCCTCTACCTGCACATACACCCACAAACAACTCAATATGACTCAATGTGCAGGCTGTACCAGCACACACACACACATGTGCACACACACCTCAGTGTGCCTCAATTGTCAGCCTATACCAGAACACACAGACACAAACACCTCTCACTCTGACTCAATGCACAACCTATACCAGCATGCACACACACTCACATGGCACAGTGAATCAAGGCACAATGTTACAAGCACATGCACACACACCTCAGAGTGACTCAAAGCTCAGCCTATACCAGCACACACGCACACGCACACACACATGCACAGATGCAGGCCTCACTGTGACTCAATGCACAGCCTATACCAGAATACACACACACCCCAACACGCACTCACACATGGCTCACTGGTACTCAATCAATCGCCTATACCAGCACACACGCACACAGCTCACTGTGACTCAATGCAGTCTGTATCACCACACACTCACACACGCACCCATGAGTCAATAATGCCCATACCAGCACAATAAAGCCCATACCAGCACACAAACTCACATGCACACACACACACACGAGACTGTGACTGAAAACGCTTCCTGTACCAGCACACACACACACAAACACTACACTGTGACTCAATGCACAGCCTATACGAGCACACATATACACACACACACACAGCTCACAGTGACTGAATACAGAGTCTATATCAGCGCACACACAGACACACAGACACACACAGCCCACTGTGTCTCAATGGTCATCCAGTGCCAGCACACACACACACACACACACACATGCAAACACACACACTAGTTCATGTCAAAGTGGATTAAACCACAGTCCATACCATCACAGACACAAACACACCGCACTACTCACTGTGACTCAATGCACAGTCTACACCAGCAAATACACACACACACATACACACACAACTCCCACACATTTAACTGTGACTCAGTGCTGTGACTATAGCAGCTCACCACACACACATGGTTCACTGTGACTCAATGCACAGCCAATAACTGTACACACACACACACACACCGCTCAGTGATTCAATGCAAATCCCATATCAGCATACACATACACATACACTCACCTAGGTGTGACTCAATTCTAGGCCTATAGCAGCACACACACACACCTTACTGTAACTCATGCAGACTCTACAGCACCAAATACACAAACACTAACACAGGGCTGGGATTCAATGCACAGTCCATACCAGCAAAGGCACACACACCACACCACACTGTGACTCAATGCTCAGATTATACCAGCACACACACACGGCTCACTCTGTCCTAGTGCACAGCATATAACATCACACACACACACACCCCACACTGTGACTCAATGTGCAGCCTGTACCTGCACATACACACACACACACCTCACTGTGACAAAAAGTGGAGCCTATACCAGCACACACACACCCCTGTGTGACACAAAGGTCAGCCTATACCAGAACACGCAGACACACACACACATAACTGTGACTCAATGCACAGACTATACCAGCGTGCACACAAACACACAGCACTCTGACTCAATGTACAATGTATACCAAAACACACAAGCATACACACACACCTCAGTGGGACTCAATGCACAGCCTATACCAGCACACACACATACACACCTGCACAGATACAGGGTTCACTGTGACTCAATGCACAGCCTATAGAAGAACACACACACATACCATCATGCACACACACATGGCTGACCGTGACTCAATCAATCGCGTATACCAGCACACACACACACGACTCACTGTGACTCAATGCAGTCTTTAGCACAACAAACACAGACACACACACCCCATGGAATCAATGAAAGCCCACCAACACACACACTCTCATACACACACACACATGGCTCACTGTGACTCAATGCACAGTCTGTATCACCACACACACACACACACATACACCTCAGTTACTCAATGCAAAGACCATACGAGCACACAAACACACAAACACAAATAACTGATTAAATGCTCCACACATACTAGTGCACACACACACAGACATGCTCACTGTGATTCAAGGCACAGTCTACACGAGCACAGTAACACACAAACAACTCATTTTGACTCAATGCGCAGTCTACAGCAGCACACACACACACATAACTCACTGTGACTCAATCCACAGCCTATATCAGCACACAGACACACACAAGGCTCACTGTGATTCAATGAAATCTGTAGCACCACACACACACACAAACACACACATACACCTCAGTGACTCAATGCAAAGCCCATACGAACACTCACAGACACACACCTAACTGTGATTCAGTGCTCAACCTGTACCAGCACACAGACGCACACACAGACACACACACACATGCACGGCTCATTCTGACATAATGTACAGTTCTTACCAGCACAAACACATGCAACACATCTCACTGTAACTCAATGCTCAGACTGTACTTGCACACACACAAGGCTCACTGTGAGTCAATGCACAGCCTATACCAGCAGAGACACACACACACTGCTCTCTATGACACAGTGCACATCCTGTACCATCACACACACACACAGCTTATTGTGATGCAGTAGAGACTCTACACAACCAAATACACACACACACACGCACAGCTCACTGTGATTCCATGCAGACTCCATACCAGGGCACAAAAACACACAGCACACAACTCAGTGTGATTCAATGCTCACTTTATACCAAAACACACATAGACACACACACGGTTCTCTGTGACTCAGTGCACAGTCCATACCAGCACCGCACACACACTCACAGCTCACCTTGAATCAAAGCACAGCCTACCCCAGCAAACACACACACACAGTTCACTGTGACTCAATGCACAGGCTATACCAGCACACACACATATACACACACAGCTTACTGCGACACAATACAGTCTCTACACCACCAAATACACACACACACACATGCACAGCTCTATGTGATTCCATGCACATTCCATGCCAGTGCATACAGTCACACAGAACACACCTCAGTTTGACTCAATGCTCACAGTATGCCAAAACATACATTGACACACACACATGGCTCCCTGTTACTTAGTGCACAGTGTATGCTAGCAGAGTTACACACACAAAGAAACACACATGGCTCACTGTGAATCAATACACAGCCTGTACCTCCACACACACACACACACATACAAACACTCACACACAGCTTAGTGTGACTCAATGCAAAGCATATACCAGCACGTGCACCCACACACACACTCACCTCCCTGTGACTGAGTGCACAGCCTGTACCAGCACACACACATACAAAAACTCACACATGGTTGTGACTCAATGTACAATCCACACCAGCACATACACACACATGACACCTCAGTGTGATCCAATTCTCAGTTTATACCAGCACAACCACACGGCTCACTGTGACTCAGTGCACAGCGTATGACATCACACACACACACACATACACCTCACTGTGACTCAATGTGCAGCCTGTACCTGCACAGAAACAAACACACACATCACTGTGATGCGATATGCAACCTATACCAGCACACACACACACACACACACACACCAAAGTGTGACTCGATGGTCATCCTACATGAGAACACACAGACACACACATCCCTCACTGTGACACAATGCACAGTCTATACCAGCCTGCACACACTCACATGACACTGTGACTCAATGCACAATCTGTAATAGCCCACACACGAACACGTACACACCTTATTGTGATTCAATGCACAGCCTATATGTGAACACACACACATACTAACATGCACTCACACATGTCTCACGATGACTCAATCGTCTGTACAAGCACACACACATGGCTCACTGGGAGTCAGTGCCCACTCCATACCAGCACCAAACACACAACACAGCTCACTGTGACTCAAGGCACAGTGTATGGCAGCACACACACACAGGCACACTCATACCCACATCTCACTGTGCCGGTAAGCCTGTGAAAGCACACGCACAATGAAACAAACACACTTCACTGTGACTCACTGCATATCCTATACCAGTGCACTCTCACACACACACACATGGCTGACTGTGAATGAATGCACACTCTATACCTGGAAACACACACACACACACACACACACACGGCTCCCTGTGACTCAGTGCACAGGATATGCTAGCAGACATACACACACAGAGAAGCACATACAGCAAACTGTGAGTCAATCCACAGCCCATACCTCGACACATGCACACATACTGACACTCAAAAACACAGCTCAGTGTGATTCAATGCAAATCCTATACCAGAAAGTGCACACACACACACACAAACCTCCCTATGAATCAGTGCATAGCGTATAACATCACACACATACACCTCACTGTGACTCAATGTGCTGCCTCTACCTGCACATACACCCACAAACAACTCAATATGACTCAATGTGCAGGCTGTACCAGCACACACACACACATGTGCACACACACCTCAGTGTGCCTCAATTGTCAGCCTATACCAGAACACACAGACACAAACACCTCTCACTCTGACTCAATGCACAACCTATACCAGCATGCACACACACTCACATGGCACAGTGAATCAAGGCACAATGTTACAAGCACATGCACACACACCTCAGAGTGACTCAAAGCTCAGCCTATACCAGCACACACGCACACGCACACACACATGCACAGATGCAGGCCTCACTGTGACTCAATGCACAGCCTATACCAGAATACACACACACCCCAACACGCACTCACACATGGCTCACTGGTACTCAATCAATCGCCTATACCAGCACACAGGCACACAGCTCACTGTGACTCAATGCAGTCTGTATCACCACACACTCACACACGCACCCATGAGTCAATAATGCCCATATCAGCACAATAAAGCCCATACCAGCACACAAACTCACATGCACACACACACACACGAGACTGTGACTGAAAACGCTTCCTGTACCAGCACACACACACACAAACACTACACTGTGACTCAATGCACAGCCTATACGAGCACACATATACACACACACACACAGCTCACAGTGACTGAATACAGAGTCTATATCAGCGCACACACAGACACACAGACACACACAGCCCACTGTGTCTCAATGGTCATCCAGTGCCAGCACACACACACACACACACACACATGCAAACACACACACTAGTTCATGTCAAAGTGGATTAAACCACAGTCCATACCATCACAGACACAAACACACCGCACTACTCACTGTGACTCAATGCACAGTCTACACCAGCAAATACACACACACACATACACACACAACTCCCACACATTTAACTGTGACTCAGTGCTGTGACTATAGCAGCTCACCACACACACATGGTTCACTGTGACTCAATGCACAGCCAATATCTGTACACACACACACACACACCGCTCAGTGATTCAATGCAAATCCCATATCAGCATACACATACACATACACTCACCTAGGTGTGACTCAATTCTAGGCCTATAGCAGCACACACACACACCTTACTGTGACTCATGCAGACTCTACAGCACCAAATACACAAACACTAACACAGGGCTGGGATTCAATGCACAGTCCATACCAGCAAAGGCACACACACCACACCACACTGTGACTCAATGCTCAGATTATACCAGCACACACACACGGCTCACTCTGTCCTAGTGCACAGCATATAACATCACACACACACACACCCCACACTGTGACTCAATGTGCAGCCTGTACCTGCACATACACACACACACACCTCACTGTGACAAAAAGTGGAGCCTATACCAGCATACACACACCACTGTGTGACACAACGGTCAGCCTATACCAGAACACGCAGACACACACACACATAACTGTGACTCAATGCACAGACTATACCAGCGTGCACACAAACACACAGCACTCTGACTCAATGTACAATGTATACCAAAACACACAAGCATACACACACACCTCAGTGGGACTCAATGCACAGCCTATACCAGCACACACACATACACACCTGCACAGATACAGGGTTCACCGTGACTCAATGCACAGCCTATAGAAGAACACACACACATACCATCATGCACACACACATGGCTGACCGTGACTCAATCAATCGCGTATACCAGCACACACACACACGACTCACTGTGACTCAATGCAGTCTTTAGCACAACAAACACAGACACACACACCCCATGGAATCAATGAAAGCCCACCAACACACACACTCTCATACACACACACACATGGCTCACTGTGACTCAATGCACAGTCTGTATCACCACACACACACACACACATACACCTCAGTTACTCAATGCAAAGACCATATGAGCACACAAACACACAAACACAAATAACTGATTAAATGCTCCACACATACTAGTGCACACACACACAGACATGCTCACTGTGATTCAAGGCACAGTCTACACGAGCACAGTAACACACAAACAACTCATTTTGACTCAATGCGCAGTCTACAGCAGCACACACACACACATAACTCACTGTGACTCAATCCACAGCCTATATCAGCACACAGACACACACAAGGCTCACTGTGATTCAATGAAATTTGTAGCACCACACACACACACACAAACACACACATACACCTCAGTGACTCAATGCAAAGCCCATACGAACACTCACAGACACACACCTAACTGTGATTCAGTGCTCAACCTGTACCAGCACACAGACGCACACACAGACACACACACACATGCACGGCTCATTCTGACATAATGTACAGTTCTTACCAGCACAAACACATGCAACACATCTCACTGTAACTCAATGCTCAGACTGTACTTGCACACACACAAGGCTCACTGTGAGTCAATGCACAGCCTATACCAGCAGAGACACACACACACTGCTCTCTATGACACAGTGCACATCCTGTACCATCACACACACACACAGCTTATTGTGATGCAGTAGAGACTCTACACAACCAAATACACACACACACACGCACAGCTCACTGTGATTCCATGCAGACTCCATACCAGGGCACAAAAACACACAGCACACAACTCAGTGTGATTCAATGCTCACTTTATACCAAAACACACATAGACACACACACGGTTCTCTGTGACTCAGTGCACAGTCCATACCAGCACCGCACACACACTCACAGCTCACCTTGAATCAAAGCACAGCCTACCCCAGCAAACACACACACACAGTTCACTGTGACTCAATGCACAGGCTATACCAGCACACACACATATACACACACAGCTTACTGCGACACAATACAGTCTCTACACCACCAAATACACACACACACACATGCACAGCTCTATGTGATTCCATGCACATTCCATGCCAGTGCATACAGTCACACAGAACACACCTCAGTTTGACTCAATGCTCACAGTATGCCAAAACATACATAGACACACACACATGGCTCCCTGTTACTTAGTGCACAGTGTATGCTAGCAGAGTTACACACACAAAGAAACACACATGGCTCACTGTGAATCAATACACAGCCTGTACCTCCACACACACACACACACACACATACAAACACTCACACACAGCTTAGTGTGACTCAATGCAAAGCATATACCAGCACGTGCACCCACACACACACTCACCTCCCTGTGACTGAGTGCACAGCCTGTACCAGCACACACACATACAAAAACTCACACATGGTTGTGACTCAATGTACAATCCACACCAGCACATACACACACATGACACCTCAGTGTGATCCAATGCTCAGTTTATACCAGCACAACCACACGGCTCACTGTGACTCAGTGCACAGCGTATGACATCACACACACACACACACATACACCTCACTGTGACTCAATGTGCAGCCTGTACCTGCACAGAAACAAACACACACATCACTGTGATGCGATATGCAACCTATACCAGCACACACACACACACACACACACACCAAAGTGTGACTCGATGGTCATCCTACATGAGAACACACAGACACACACATCCCTCACTGTGACACAATGCACAGTCTATACCAGCCTGCACACACTCACATGACACTGTGACCCAATGCACAATCTGTAATAGCCCACACACGAACACGTACACACCTTATTGTGATTCAATGCACAGCCTATATGTGAACACACACACATACTAACATGCACTCACACATGTCTCACGATGACTCAATCGCCTGTACAAGCACACACACATGGCTCAATGGGAGTCAGTGCCCACTCCATACCAGCACCAAACACACAACACAGCTCACTGTGACTCAAGGCACAGTGTATGGCAGCACACACACACAGGCACACTCATACCCACATCTCACTGTGCCGGTAAGCCTGTGAAAGCACACGCACAATGAAACAAACACCCTTCACTGTGACTCACTGCATATCCTATACCAGTGCACTCTCACACACACACACATGGCTGACTGTGAATGAATGCACACTCTATACCTGGAAACACACAAACACACACACACACACATGGCTCCCTGTGACTCAGTGCACAGGATATGCTAGCAGACATACACACACAGAGAAGCACATACAGCAAACTGTGAGTCAATCCACAGCCCATACCTCGACACATGCACACATACTGACACTCAAAAACACAGCTCAGTGTGATTCAATGCAAATCCTATACCAGAAAGTGCACACACACACACACAAACCTCCCTATGAATCAGTGCATAGCGTATAACATCACACACATACACCTCACTGTGACTCAATGTGCTGCCTCTACCTGCACATACACCCACAAACAACTCAATATGACTCAATGTGCAGGCTGTACCAGCACACACACACACATGTGCACACACACCTCAGTGTGCCTCAATTGTCAGCCTATACCAGAACACACAGACACAAACACCTCTCACTCTGACTCAATGCACAACCTATACCAGCATGCACACACACTCACATGGCACAGTGAATCAAGGCACAATGTTACAAGCACATGCACACACACCTCAGAGTGACTCAAAGCTCAGCCTATACCAGCACACACGCACACGCACACACACATGCACAGATGCAGGCCTCACTGTGACTCAATGCACAGCCTATACCAGAACACACACACACCCCAACACGCACTCACACATGGCTCACTGGTACTCAATCAATCGCCTATACCAGCACACACGCACACAGCTCACTGTGACTCAATGCAGTCTGTATCACCACACACTCACACACGCACCCATGAGTCAATAATGCCCATACCAGCACAATAAAGCCCATACCAGCACACAAACTCACATGCACACACACACACACGAGACTGTGACTGAAAACGCTTCCTGTACCAGCACACACACACACAAACACTACACTGTGACTCAATGCACAGCCTATACGAGCACACATATACACACACACTCAGCTCACAGTGACTGAATACAGAGTCTATATCAGCGCACACACAGACACACAGACACACACAGCCCACTGTGTCTCAATGGTCATCCAGTGCCAGCACACACACACACACACACACATGCAAACACACACACTAGTTCATGTCAAAGTGGATTAAACCACAGTCCATACCATCACAGACACAAACACACCGCACTACTCACCGTGACTCAATGCACAGTCTACACCAGCAAATACACACACACACATACACACACAACTCCCACACATTTAACTGTGACTCAGTGCTGTGACTATAGCAGCTCACCACACACACATGGTTCACTGTGACTCAATGCACAGCCAATAACTGTACACACACACACACACACCGCTCAGTGATTCAATGCAAATCCCATATCAGCATACACATACACATACACTCACCTAGGTGTGACTCAATTCTAGGCCTATAGCAGCACACACACACACCTTACTGTAACTCATGCAGACTCTACAGCACCAAATACACAAACACTAACACAGGGCTGGGATTCAATGCACAGTCCATACCAGCAAAGGCACACACACCACACCACACTGTGACTCAATGCTCAGATTATACCAGCACACACACACGGCTCACTCTGTCCTAGTGCACAGCATATAACATCACACACACACACACCCCACACTGTGACTCAATGTGCAGCCTGTACCTGCACATACACACACACACACCTCACTGTGACAAAAAGTGGAGCCTATACCAGCACACACACACCCCTGTGTGACACAAAGGTCAGCCTATACCAGAACACGCAGACACACACACACATAACTGTGACTCAATGCACAGACTATACCAGCGTGCACACAAACACACAGCACTCTGACTCAATGTACAATGTATACCAAAACACACAAGCATACACACACACCTCAGTGGGACTCAATGCACAGCCTATACCAGCACACACACATACACACCTGCACAGATACAGGGTTCACTGTGACTCAATGCACAGCCTATAGAAGAACACACACACATACCATCATGCACACACACATGGCTGACCGTGACTCAATCAATCGCGTATACCAGCACACACACACACGACTCACTGTGACTCAATGCAGTCTTTAGCACAACAAACACAGACACACACACCCCATGGAATCAATGAAAGCCCACCAACACACACACTCTCATACACACACACACATGGCTCACTGTGACTCAATGCACAGTCTGTATCACCACACACACACACACACATACACCTCAGTTACTCAATGCAAAGACCATACGAGCACACAAACACACAAACACAAATAACTGATTAAATGCTCCACACATACTAGTGCACACACACACAGACATGCTCACTGTGATTCAAGGCACAGTCTACACGAGCACAGTAACACACAAACAACTCATTTTGACTCAATGCGCAGTCTACAGCAGCACACACACACACATAACTCACTGTGACTCAATCCACAGCCTATATCAGCACACAGACACACACAAGGCTCACTGTGATTCAATGAAATTTGTAGCACCACACACACACACACAAACACACACATACACCTCAGTGACTCAATGCAAAGCCCATACGAACACTCACAGACACACACCTAACTGTGATTCAGTGCTCAACCTGTACCAGCACACAGACGCACACACAGACACACACACACATGCACGGCTCATTCTGACATAATGTACAGTTCTTACCAGCACAAACACATGCAACACATCTCACTGTAACTCAATGCTCAGACTGTACTTGCACACACACAAGGCTCACTGTGAGTCAATGCACAGCCTATACCAGCAGAGACACACACACACTGCTCTCTATGACACAGTGCACATCCTGTACCATCACACACACACACAGCTTATTGTGATGCAGTAGAGACTCTACACAACCAAATACACACACACACACGCACAGCTCACTGTGATTCCATGCAGACTCCATACCAGGGCACAAAAACACACAGCACACAACTCAGTGTGATTCAATGCTCACTTTATACCAAAACACACATAGACACACACACGGTTCTCTGTGACTCAGTGCACAGTCCATACCAGCACCGCACACACACTCACAGCTCACCTTGAATCAAAGCACAGCCTACCCCAGCAAACACACACACACAGTTCACTGTGACTCAATGCACAGGCTATACCAGCACACACACATATACACACACAGCTTACTGCGACACAATACAGTCTCTACACCACCAAATACACACACACACACATGCACAGCTCTATGTGATTCCATGCACATTCCATGCCAGTGCATACAGTCACACAGAACACACCTCAGTTTGACTCAATGCTCACAGTATGCCAAAACATACATAGACACACACACATGGCTCCCTGTTACTTAGTGCACAGTGTATGCTAGCAGAGTTACACACACAAAGAAACACACATGGCTCACTGTGAATCAATACACAGCCTGTACCTCCACACACACACACACACACACATACAAACACTCACACACAGCTTAGTGTGACTCAATGCAAAGCATATACCAGCACGTGCACCCACACACACACTCACCTCCCTGTGACTGAGTGCACAGCCTGTACCAGCACACACACATACAAAAACTCACACATGGTTGTGACTCAATGTACAATCCACACCAGCACATACACACACATGACACCTCAGTGTGATCCAATGCTCAGTTTATACCAGCACAACCACACGGCTCACTGTGACTCAGTGCACAGCGTATGACATCACACACACACACACACATACACCTCACTGTGACTCAATGTGCAGCCTGTACCTGCACAGAAACAAACACACACATCACTGTGATGCGATATGCAACCTATACCAGCACACACACACACACACACACACACCAAAGTGTGACTCGATGGTCATCCTACATGAGAACACACAGACACACACATCCCTCACTGTGACACAATGCACAGTCTATACCAGCCTGCACACACTCACATGACACTGTGACCCAATGCACAATCTGTAATAGCCCACACACGAACACGTACACACCTTATTGTGATTCAATGCACAGCCTATATGTGAACACACACACATACTAACATGCACTCACACATGTCTCACGATGACTCAATCGCCTGTACAAGCACACACACATGGCTCAATGGGAGTCAGTGCCCACTCCATACCAGCACCAAACACACAACACAGCTCACTGTGACTCAAGGCACAGTGTATGGCAGCACACACACACAGGCACACTCATACCCACATCTCACTGTGCCGGTAAGCCTGTGAAAGCACACGCACAATGAAACAAACACCCTTCACTGTGACTCACTGCATATCCTATACCAGTGCACTCTCACACACACACACATGGCTGACTGTGAATGAATGCACACTCTATACCTGGAAACACACAAACACACACACACACACATGGCTCCCTGTGACTCAGTGCACAGGATATGCTAGCAGACATACACACACAGAGAAGCACATACAGCAAACTGTGAGTCAATCCACAGCCCATACCTCGACACATGCACACATACTGACACTCAAAAACACAGCTCAGTGTGATTCAATGCAAATCCTATACCAGAAAGTGCACACACACACACACAAACCTCCCTATGAATCAGTGCATAGCGTATAACATCACACACATACACCTCACTGTGACTCAATGTGCTGCCTCTACCTGCACATACACCCACAAACAACTCAATATGACTCAATGTGCAGGCTGTACCAGCACACACACACACATGTGCACACACACCTCAGTGTGCCTCAATTGTCAGCCTATACCAGAACACACAGACACAAACACCTCTCACTCTGACTCAATGCACAACCTATACCAGCATGCACACACACTCACATGGCACAGTGAATCAAGGCACAATGTTACAAGCACATGCACACACACCTCAGAGTGACTCAAAGCTCAGCCTATACCAGCACACACGCACACGCACACACACATGCACAGATGCAGGCCTCACTGTGACTCAATGCACAGCCTATACCAGAACACACACACACCCCAACACGCACTCACACATGGCTCACTGGTACTCAATCAATCGCCTATACCAGCACACACGCACACAGCTCACTGTGACTCAATGCAGTCTGTATCACCACACACTCACACACGCACCCATGAGTCAATAATGCCCATACCAGCACAATAAAGCCCATACCAGCACACAAACTCACATGCACACACACACACACGAGACTGTGACTGAAAACGCTTCCTGTACCAGCACACACACACACAAACACTACACTGTGACTCAATGCACAGCCTATACGAGCACACATATACACACACACTCAGCTCACAGTGACTGAATACAGAGTCTATATCAGCGCACACACAGACACACAGACACACACAGCCCACTGTGTCTCAATGGTCATCCAGTGCCAGCACACACACACACACACACACATGCAAACACACACACTAGTTCATGTCAAAGTGGATTAAACCACAGTCCATACCATCACAGACACAAACACACCGCACTACTCACCGTGACTCAATGCACAGTCTACACCAGCAAATACACACACACACATACACACACAACTCCCACACATTTAACTGTGACTCAGTGCTGTGACTATAGCAGCTCACCACACACACATGGTTCACTGTGACTCAATGCACAGCCAATAACTGTACACACACACACACACACCGCTCAGTGATTCAATGCAAATCCCATATCAGCATACACATACACATACACTCACCTAGGTGTGACTCAATTCTAGGCCTATAGCAGCACACACACACACCTTACTGTAACTCATGCAGACTCTACAGCACCAAATACACAAACACTAACACAGGGCTGGGATTCAATGCACAGTCCATACCAGCAAAGGCACACACACCACACCACACTGTGACTCAATGCTCAGATTATACCAGCACACACACACGGCTCACTCTGTCCTAGTGCACAGCATATAACATCACACACACACACACCCCACACTGTGACTCAATGTGCAGCCTGTACCTGCACATACACACACACACACCTCACTGTGACAAAAAGTGGAGCCTATACCAGCACACACACACCCCTGTGTGACACAAAGGTCAGCCTATACCAGAACACGCAGACACACACACACATAACTGTGACTCAATGCACAGACTATACCAGCGTGCACACAAACACACAGCACTCTGACTCAATGTACAATGTATACCAAAACACACAAGCATACACACACACCTCAGTGGGACTCAATGCACAGCCTATACCAGCACACACACATACACACCTGCACAGATACAGGGTTCACTGTGACTCAATGCACAGCCTATAGAAGAACACACACACATACCATCATGCACACACACATGGCTGACCGTGACTCAATCAATCGCGTATACCAGCACACACACACACGACTCACTGTGACTCAATGCAGTCTTTAGCACAACAAACACAGACACACACACCCCATGGAATCAATGAAAGCCCACCAACACACACACTCTCATACACACACACACATGGCTCACTGTGACTCAATGCACAGTCTGTATCACCACACACACACACACACATACACCTCAGTTACTCAATGCAAAGACCATACGAGCACACAAACACACAAACACAAATAACTGATTAAATGCTCCACACATACTAGTGCACACACACACAGACATGCTCACTGTGATTCAAGGCACAGTCTACACGAGCACAGTAACACACAAACAACTCATTTTGACTCAATGCGCAGTCTACAGCAGCACACACACACACATAACTCACTGTGACTCAATCCACAGCCTATATCAGCACACAGACACACACAAGGCTCACTGTGATTCAATGAAATTTGTAGCACCACACACACACACACACAAACACACACATACACCTCAGTGACTCAATGCAAAGCCCATACGAACACTCACAGACACACACCTAACTGTGATTCAGTGCTCAACCTGTACCAGCACACAGACGCACACACAGACACACACACACATGCACGGCTCATTCTGACATAATGTACAGTTCTTACCAGCACAAACACATGCAACACATCTCACTGTAACTCAATGCTCAGACTGTACTTGCACACACACAAGGCTCACTGTGAGTCAATGCACAGCCTATACCAGCAGAGACACACACACACTGCTCTCTATGACACAGTGCACATCCTGTACCATCACACACACACACAGCTTATTGTGATGCAGTAGAGACTCTACACAACCAAATACACACACACACACGCACAGCTCACTGTGATTCCATGCAGACTCCATACCAGGGCACAAAAACACACAGCACACAACTCAGTGTGATTCAATGCTCACTTTATACCAAAACACACATAGACACACACACGGTTCTCTGTGACTCAGTGCACAGTCCATACCAGCACCGCACACACACTCACAGCTCACCTTGAATCAAAGCACAGCCTACCCCAGCAAACACACACACACAGTTCACTGTGACTCAATGCACAGGCTATACCAGCACACACACATATACACACACAGCTTACTGCGACACAATACAGTCTCTACACCACCAAATACACACACACACACATGCACAGCTCTATGTGATTCCATGCACATTCCATGCCAGTGCATACAGTCACACAGAACACACCTCAGTTTGACTCAATGCTCACAGTATGCCAAAACATACATAGACACACACACATGGCTCCCTGTTACTTAGTGCACAGTGTATGCTAGCAGAGTTACACACACAAAGAAACACACATGGCTCACTGTGAATCAATACACAGCCTGTACCTCCACACACACACACACACACACATACAAACACTCACACACAGCTTAGTGTGACTCAATGCAAAGCATATACCAGCACGTGCACCCACACACACACTCACCTCCCTGTGACTGAGTGCACAGCCTGTACCAGCACACACACATACAAAAACTCACACATGGTTGTGACTCAATGTACAATCCACACCAGCACATACACACACATGACACCTCAGTGTGATCCAATGCTCAGTTTATACCAGCACAACCACACGGCTCACTGTGACTCAGTGCACAGCGTATGACATCACACACACACACACACATACACCTCACTGTGACTCAATGTGCAGCCTGTACCTGCACAGAAACAAACACACACATCACTGTGATGCGATATGCAACCTATACCAGCACACACACACACACACACACACCAAAGTGTGACTCGATGGTCATCCTACATGAGAACACACAGACACACACATCCCTCACTGTGACACAATGCACAGTCTATACCAGCCTGCACACACTCACATGACACTGTGACCCAATGCACAATCTGTAATAGCCCACACACGAACACGTACACACCTTATTGTGATTCAATGCACAGCCTATATGTGAACACACACACATACTAACATGCACTCACACATGTCTCACGATGACTCAATCGCCTGTACAAGCACACACACATGGCTCAATGGGAGTCAGTGCCCACTCCATACCAGCACCAAACACACAACACAGCTCACTGTGACTCAAGGCACAGTGTATGGCAGCACACACACACAGGCACACTCATACCCACATCTCACTGTGCCGGTAAGCCTGTGAAAGCACACGCACAATGAAACAAACACCCTTCACTGTGACTCACTGCATATCCTATACCAGTGCACTCTCACACACACACACATGGCTGACTGTGAATGAATGCACACTCTATACCTGGAAACACACAAACACACACACACACACATGGCTCCCTGTGACTCAGTGCACAGGATATGCTAGCAGACATACACACACAGAGAAGCACATACAGCAAACTGTGAGTCAATCCACAGCCCATACCTCGACACATGCACACATACTGACACTCAAAAACACAGCTCAGTGTGATTCAATGCAAATCCTATACCAGAAAGTGCACACACACACACACAAACCTCCCTATGAATCAGTGCATAGCGTATAACATCACACACATACACCTCACTGTGACTCAATGTGCTGCCTCTACCTGCACATACACCCACAAACAACTCAATATGACTCAATGTGCAGGCTGTACCAGCACACACACACACATGTGCACACACACCTCAGTGTGCCTCAATTGTCAGCCTATACCAGAACACACAGACACAAACACCTCTCACTCTGACTCAATGCACAACCTATACCAGCATGCACACACACTCACATGGCACAGTGAATCAAGGCACAATGTTACAAGCACATGCACACACACCTCAGAGTGACTCAAAGCTCAGCCTATACCAGCACACACGCACACGCACACACACATGCACAGATGCAGGCCTCACTGTGACTCAATGCACAGCCTATACCAGAACACACACACACCCCAACACGCACTCACACATGGCTCACTGGTACTCAATCAATCGCCTATACCAGCACACACGCACACAGCTCACTGTGACTCAATGCAGTCTGTATCACCACACACTCACACACGCACGCATGAGTCAATAATGCCCATACCAGCACAATAAAGCCCATACCAGCACACAAACTCACATGCACACACACACACACGAGACTGTGACTGAAAACGCTTCCTGTACCAGCACACACACACACAAACACTACACTGTGACTCAATGCACAGCCTATACGAGCACACATATACACACACACTCAGCTCACAGTGACTGAATACAGAGTCTATATCAGCGCACACACAGACACACAGACACACACAGCCCACTGTGTCTCAATGGTCATCCAGTGCCAGCACACACACACACACACACACATGCAAACACACACACTAGTTCATGTCAAAGTGGATTAAACCACAGTCCATACCATCACAGACACAAACACACCGCACTACTCACCGTGACTCAATGCACAGTCTACACCAGCAAATACACACACACACATACACACACAACTCCCACACATTTAACTGTGACTCAGTGCTGTGACTATAGCAGCTCACCACACACACATGGTTCACTGTGACTCAATGCACAGCCAATAACTGTACACACACACACACACACCGCTCAGTGATTCAATGCAAATCCCATATCAGCATACACATACACATACACTCACCTAGGTGTGACTCAATTCTAGGCCTATAGCAGCACACACACACACCTTACTGTAACTCATGCAGACTCTACAGCACCAAATACACAAACACTAACACAGGGCTGGGATTCAATGCACAGTCCATACCAGCAAAGGCACACACACCACACCACACTGTGACTCAATGCTCAGATTATACCAGCACACACACACGGCTCACTCTGTCCTAGTGCACAGCATATAACATCACACACACACACACCCCACACTGTGACTCAATGTGCAGCCTGTACCTGCACATACACACACACACACCTCACTGTGACAAAAAGTGGAGCCTATACCAGCACACACACACCCCTGTGTGACACAAAGGTCAGCCTATACCAGAACACGCAGACACACACACACATAACTGTGACTCAATGCACAGACTATACCAGCGTGCACACAAACACACAGCACTCTGACTCAATGTACAATGTATACCAAAACACACAAGCATACACACACACCTCAGTGGGACTCAATGCACAGCCTATACCAGCACACACACATACACACCTGCACAGATACAGGGTTCACTGTGACTCAATGCACAGCCTATAGAAGAACACACACACATACCATCATGCACACACACATGGCTGACCGTGACTCAATCAATCGCGTATACCAGCACACACACACACGACTCACTGTGACTCAATGCAGTCTTTAGCACAACAAACACAGACACACACACCCCATGGAATCAATGAAAGCCCACCAACACACACACTCTCATACACACACACACATGGCTCACTGTGACTCAATGCACAGTCTGTATCACCACACACACACACACACATACACCTCAGTTACTCAATGCAAAGACCATACGAGCACACAAACACACAAACACAAATAACTGATTAAATGCTCCACACATACTAGTGCACACACACACAGACATGCTCACTGTGATTCAAGGCACAGTCTACACGAGCACAGTAACACACAAACAACTCATTTTGACTCAATGCGCAGTCTACAGCAGCACACACACACACATAACTCACTGTGACTCAATCCACAGCCTATATCAGCACACAGACACACACAAGGCTCACTGTGATTCAATGAAATCTGTAGCACCACACACACACACAAACACACACATACACCTCAGTGACTCAATGCAAAGCCCATACGAACACTCACAGACACACACCTAACTGTGATTCAGTGCTCAACCTGTACCAGCACACAGACGCACACACAGACACACACACACATGCACGGCTCATTCTGACATAATGTACAGTTCTTACCAGCACAAACACATGCAACACATCTCACTGTAACTCAATGCTCAGACTGTACTTGCACACACACAAGGCTCACTGTGAGTCAATGCACAGCCTATACCAGCAGAGACACACACACACTGCTCTCTATGACACAGTGCACATCCTGTACCATCACACACACACACAGCTTATTGTGATGCAGTAGAGACTCTACACAACCAAATACACACACACACACGCACAGCTCACTGTGATTCCATGCAGACTCCATACCAGGGCACAAAAACACACAGCACACAACTCAGTGTGATTCAATGCTCACTTTATACCAAAACACACATAGACACACACACGGTTCTCTGTGACTCAGTGCACAGTCCATACCAGCACCGCACACACACTCACAGCTCACCTTGAATCAAAGCACAGCCTACCCCAGCAAACACACACACACAGTTCACTGTGACTCAATGCACAGGCTATACCAGCACACACACATATACACACACAGCTTACTGCGACACAATACAGTCTCTACACCACCAAATACACACACACACACATGCACAGCTCTATGTGATTCCATGCACATTCCATGCCAGTGCATACAGTCACACAGAACACACCTCAGTTTGACTCAATGCTCACAGTATGCCAAAACATACATAGACACACACACATGGCTCCCTGTTACTTAGTGCACAGTGTATGCTAGCAGAGTTACACACACAAAGAAACACACATGGCTCACTGTGAATCAATACACAGCCTGTACCTCCACACACACACACATACAAACACTCACACACAGCTTAGTGTGACTCAATGCAAAGCATATACCAGCACGTGCACCCACACACACACTCACCTCCCTGTGACTGAGTGCACAGCCTGTACCAGCACACACACATACAAAAACTCACACATGGTTGTGACTCAATGTACAATCCACACCAGCACATACACACACATGACACCTCAGTGTGATCCAATTCTCAGTTTATACCAGCACAACCACACGGCTCACTGTGACTCAGTGCACAGCGTATGACATCACACACACACACACATACACCTCACTGTGACTCAATGTGCAGCCTGTACCTGCACAGAAACAAACACACACATCACTGTGATGCGATATGCAACCTATACCAGCACACACACACACACACACACACACCAAAGTGTGACTCGATGGTCATCCTACATGAGAACACACAGACACACACATCCCTCACTGTGACACAATGCACAGTCTATACCAGCCTGCACACACTCACATGACACTGTGACTCAATGCACAATCTGTAATAGCCCACACACGAACACGTACACACCTTATTGTGATTCAATGCACAGCCTATATGTGAACACACACACATACTAACATGCACTCACACATGTCTCACGATGACTCAATCGTCTGTACAAGCACACACACATGGCTCACTGGGAGTCAGTGCCCACTCCATACCAGCACCAAACACACAACACAGCTCACTGTGACTCAAGGCACAGTGTATGGCAGCACACACACACAGGCACACTCATACCCACATCTCACTGTGCCGGTAAGCCTGTGAAAGCACACGCACAATGAAACAAACACACTTCACTGTGACTCACTGCATATCCTATACCAGTGCACTCTCACACACACACACATGGCTGACTGTGAATGAATGCACACTCTATACCTGGAAACACACAAACACACACACACACACACGGCTCCCTGTGACTCAGTGCACAGGATATGCTAGCAGACATACACACACAGAGAAGCACATACAGCAAACTGTGAGTCAATCCACAGCCCATACCTCGACACATGCACACATACTGACACTCAAAAACACAGCTCAGTGTGATTCAATGCAAATCCTATACCAGAAAGTGCACACACACACACACAAACCTCCCTATGAATCAGTGCATAGCGTATAACATCACACACATACACCTCACTGTGACTCAATGTGCTGCCTCTACCTGCACATACACCCACAAACAACTCAATATGACTCAATGTGCAGGCTGTACCAGCACACACACACACATGTGCACACACACCTCAGTGTGCCTCAATTGTCAGCCTATACCAGAACACACAGACACAAACACCTCTCACTCTGACTCAATGCACAACCTATACCAGCATGCACACACACTCACATGGCACAGTGAATCAAGGCACAATGTTACAAGCACATGCACACACACCTCAGAGTGACTCAAAGCTCAGCCTATACCAGCACACACGCACACGCACACACACATGCACAGATGCAGGCCTCACTGTGACTCAATGCACAGCCTATACCAGAATACACACACACCCCAACACGCACTCACACATGGCTCACTGGTACTCAATCAATCGCCTATACCAGCACACAGGCACACAGCTCACTGTGACTCAATGCAGTCTGTATCACCACACACTCACACACGCACCCATGAGTCAATAATGCCCATATCAGCACAATAAAGCCCATACCAGCACACAAACTCACATGCACACACACACACACGAGACTGTGACTGAAAACGCTTCCTGTACCAGCACACACACACACAAACACTACACTGTGACTCAATGCACAGCCTATACGAGCACACATATACACACACACACACAGCTCACAGTGACTGAATACAGAGTCTATATCAGCGCACACACAGACACACAGACACACACAGCCCACTGTGTCTCAATGGTCATCCAGTGCCAGCACACACACACACACACACACACATGCAAACACACACACTAGTTCATGTCAAAGTGGATTAAACCACAGTCCATACCATCACAGACACAAACACACCGCACTACTCACTGTGACTCAATGCACAGTCTACACCAGCAAATACACACACACACATACACACACAACTCCCACACATTTAACTGTGACTCAGTGCTGTGACTATAGCAGCTCACCACACACACATGGTTCACTGTGACTCAATGCACAGCCAATATCTGTACACACACACACACACACCGCTCAGTGATTCAATGCAAATCCCATATCAGCATACACATACACATACACTCACCTAGGTGTGACTCAATTCTAGGCCTATAGCAGCACACACACACACCTTACTGTGACTCATGCAGACTCTACAGCACCAAATACACAAACACTAACACAGGGCTGGGATTCAATGCACAGTCCATACCAGCAAAGGCACACACACCACACCACACTGTGACTCAATGCTCAGATTATACCAGCACACACACACGGCTCACTCTGTCCTAGTGCACAGCATATAACATCACACACACACACACCCCACACTGTGACTCAATGTGCAGCCTGTACCTGCACATACACACACACACACCTCACTGTGACAAAAAGTGGAGCCTATACCAGCACACACACACCCCTGTGTGACACAACGGTCAGCCTATACCAGAACACGCAGACACACACACACATAACTGTGACTCAATGCACAGACTATACCAGCGTGCACACAAACACACAGCACTCTGACTCAATGTACAATGTATACCAAAACACACAAGCATACACACACACCTCAGTGGGACTCAATGCACAGCCTATACCAGCACACACACATACACACCTGCACAGATACAGGGTTCACCGTGACTCAATGCACAGCCTATAGAAGAACACACACACATACCATCATGCACACACACATGGCTGACCGTGACTCAATCAATCGCGTATACCAGCACACACACACACGACTCACTGTGACTCAATGCAGTCTTTAGCACAACAAACACAGACACACACACCCCATGGAATCAATGAAAGCCCACCAACACACACACTCTCATACACACACACACATGGCTCACTGTGACTCAATGCACAGTCTGTATCACCACACACACACACACACATACACCTCAGTTACTCAATGCAAAGACCATATGAGCACACAAACACACAAACACAAATAACTGATTAAATGCTCCACACATACTAGTGCACACACACACAGACATGCTCACTGTGATTCAAGGCACAGTCTACACGAGCACAGTAACACACAAACAACTCATTTTGACTCAATGCTCAGTCTACAGCAGCACACACACACACATAACTCACTGTGACTCAATCCACAGCCTATATCAGCACACAGACACACACAAGGCTCACTGTGATTCAATGAAATTTGTAGCACCACACACACACACACAAACACACACATACACCTCAGTGACTCAATGCAAAGCCCATACGAACACTCACAGACACACACCTAACTGTGATTCAGTGCTCAACCTGTACCAGCACACAGACGCACACACAGACACACACACACATGCACGGCTCATTCTGACATAATGTACAGTTCTTACCAGCACAAACACATGCAACACATCTCACTGTAACTCAATGCTCAGACTGTACTTGCACACACACAAGGCTCACTGTGAGTCAATGCACAGCCTATACCAGCAGAGACACACACACACTGCTCTCTATGACACAGTGCACATCCTGTACCATCACACACACACACAGCTTATTGTGATGCAGTAGAGACTCTACACAACCAAATACACACACACACACGCACAGCTCACTGTGATTCCATGCAGACTCCATACCAGGGCACAAAAACACACAGCACACAACTCAGTGTGATTCAATGCTCACTTTATACCAAAACACACATAGACACACACACGGTTCTCTGTGACTCAGTGCACAGTCCATACCAGCACCGCACACACACTCACAGCTCACCTTGAATCAAAGCACAGCCTACCCCAGCAAACACACACACACAGTTCACTGTGACTCAATGCACAGGCTATACCAGCACACACACATATACACACACAGCTTACTGCGACACAATACAGTCTCTACACCACCAAATACACACACACACACATGCACAGCTCTATGTGATTCCATGCACATTCCATGCCAGTGCATACAGTCACACAGAACACACCTCAGTTTGACTCAATGCTCACAGTATGCCAAAACATACATAGACACACACACATGGCTCCCTGTTACTTAGTGCACAGTGTATGCTAGCAGAGTTACACACACAAAGAAACACACATGGCTCACTGTGAATCAATACACAGCCTGTACCTCCACACACACACACACACACACATACAAACACTCACACACAGCTTAGTGTGACTCAATGCAAAGCATATACCAGCACGTGCACCCACACACACACTCACCTCCCTGTGACTGAGTGCACAGCCTGTACCAGCACACACACATACAAAAACTCACACATGGTTGTGACTCAATGTACAATCCACACCAGCACATACACACACATGACACCTCAGTGTGATCCAATGCTCAGTTTATACCAGCACAACCACACGGCTCACTGTGACTCAGTGCACAGCGTATGACATCACACACACACACACATACACCTCACTGTGACTCAATGTGCAGCCTGTACCTGCACAGAAACAAACACACACATCACTGTGATGCGATATGCAACCTATACCAGCACACACACACACACACACACACACCAAAGTGTGACTCGATGGTCATCCTACATGAGAACACACAGACACACACATCCCTCACTGTGACACAATGCACAGTCTATACCAGCCTGCACACACTCACATGACACTGTGACCCAATGCACAATCTGTAATAGCCCACACACGAACACGTACACACCTTATTGTGATTCAATGCACAGCCTATATGTGAACACACACACATACTAACATGCACTCACACATGTCTCACGATGACTCAATCGCCTGTACAAGCACACACACATGGCTCAATGGGAGTCAGTGCCCACTCCATACCAGCACCAAACACACAACACAGCTCACTGTGACTCAAGGCACAGTGTATGGCAGCACACACACACAGGCACACTCATACCCACATCTCACTGTGCCGGTAAGCCTGTGAAAGCACACGCACAATGAAACAAACACCCTTCACTGTGACTCACTGCATATCCTATACCAGTGCACTCTCACACACACACACATGGCTGACTGTGAATGAATGCACACTCTATACCTGGAAACACACAAACACACACACACACACATGGCTCCCTGTGACTCAGTGCACAGGATATGCTAGCAGACATACACACACAGAGAAGCACATACAGCAAACTGTGAGTCAATCCACAGCCCATACCTCGACACATGCACACATACTGACACTCAAAAACACAGCTCAGTGTGATTCAATGCAAATCCTATACCAGAAAGTGCACACACACACACACAAACCTCCCTATGAATCAGTGCATAGCGTATAACATCACACACATACACCTCACTGTGACTCAATGTGCTGCCTCTACCTGCACATACACCCACAAACAACTCAATATGACTCAATGTGCAGGCTGTACCAGCACACACACACACATGTGCACACACACCTCAGTGTGCCTCAATTGTCAGCCTATACCAGAACACACAGACACAAACACCTCTCACTCTGACTCAATGCACAACCTATACCAGCATGCACACACACTCACATGGCACAGTGAATCAAGGCACAATGTTACAAGCACATGCACACACACCTCAGAGTGACTCAAAGCTCAGCCTATACCAGCACACACGCACACGCACACACACATGCACAGATGCAGGCCTCACTGTGACTCAATGCACAGCCTATACCAGAACACACACACACCCCAACACGCACTCACACATGGCTCACTGGTACTCAATCAATCGCCTATACCAGCACACACGCACACAGCTCACTGTGACTCAATGCAGTCTGTATCACCACACACTCACACACGCACCCATGAGTCAATAATGCCCATACCAGCACAATAAAGCCCATACCAGCACACAAACTCACATGCACACACACACACACGAGACTGTGACTGAAAACGCTTCCTGTACCAGCACACACACACACAAACACTACACTGTGACTCAATGCACAGCCTATACGAGCACACATATACACACACACTCAGCTCACAGTGACTGAATACAGAGTCTATATCAGCGCACACACAGACACACAGACACACACAGCCCACTGTGTCTCAATGGTCATCCAGTGCCAGCACACACACACACACACACACATGCAAACACACACACTAGTTCATGTCAAAGTGGATTAAACCACAGTCCATACCATCACAGACACAAACACACCGCACTACTCACCGTGACTCAATGCACAGTCTACACCAGCAAATACACACACACACATACACACACAACTCCCACACATTTAACTGTGACTCAGTGCTGTGCCTATAGCAGCTCACCACACACACATGGTTCACTGTGACTCAATGCACAGCCAATAACTGTACACACACACACACCGCTCAGTGATTCAATGCAAATCCCATATCAGCATACACATACACATACACTCACCTAGGTGTGACTCAATTCTAGGCCTATAGCAGCACACACACACACCTTACTGTGACTCATGCAGACTCTACAGCACCAAATACACAAACACTAACACAGGGCTGGGATTCAATGCACAGTCCATACCAGCAAAGGCACACACACCACACCACACTGTGACTCAATGCTCAGATTATACCAGCACACACACACGGCTCACTGTGTCCTAGTGCACAGCATATAACATCACACACACACACCCCACATTGTGACTCAATGTGAAGCCTGTACCTGCACATACACACACACACACCTCACTGTGACAAAAAGTGGAGCCTATACCAGCATACACACACCACTGTGTGACACAACGGTCAGCCTATACCAGAACACGCAGACACACACACACATAACTGTGACTCAATGCACAGACTATACCAGCGTGCACACAAACACACAGCACTCTGACTCAATGTACAATGTATACCAAAACACACAAGCATACACACACACCTCAGTGGGACTCAATGCACAGCCTATACCAGCACACACACATACACACCTGCACAGATACAGGGTTCACTGTGACTCAATGCACAGCCTATAGAAGAACACACACACATACCATCATGCACACACACATGGCTGACCGTGACTCAATCAATCGCGTATACCAGCACACACACACACACGACTCACTGTGACTCAATGCAGTCTCTAGCAGAACAAACACAGACACACACACCCCATGGAATCAATGAAAGCCCACCAACACACACACTCTCATAAACACACACACACGGCTCACTGTGACTCAATGCACAGTCTGTATCACCACACACACACACACATACACCTCAGTTACTCAATGCAAAGACCATACGAGCACACAAACACACAAACACAAATAACTGATTAAATGCTCCACACATACTAGTGCACACACACACAGACATGCTCACTGTGATTCAAGGCACAGTCTACACGAGCACAGTAACACACAAACAACTCATTTTGACTCAATGCGCAGTCTACAGCAGCACACACACACACATAACTCACTGTGACTCAATCCACAGCCTATATCAGCACACAGACACACACAAGGCTCACTGTGATTCAATGAAATCTGTAGCACCACACACACACACAAACACACACATACACCTCAGTGACTCAATGCAAAGCCCATATGAACACTCACAGACACACACCTAACTGTGATTCAGTGCTCAACCTCTACCAGCACACAGACGCACACACAGACACACACACACATGCACAGCTCATTCTGACATAATGTACAGTTCTTACAAGCACAAACACATGCAACACATCTCACTGTAACTCAATGCTCAGACTGTACTTGCACACACACAAGGCTCACTGTGAGTCAATGCACAGCCTATACCAGCAGAGACACACACACACTGCTCTCTATGACACAGTGCACATCCTGTACCATCACACACACACAGCTTATTGTGATGCAGTAGAGACTCTACACAACCAAATACACACTCACACACGCACAGCTCACTGTGATTCCATGCAGACTCCATACCAGGGCACAAAAACACACAGCACACAACTCAGTGTGATTCAATGCTCACTTTATACCAAAACACACATAGACACACACACGGTTCTCTGTGACTCAGTGCACAGTCCATACCAGCACCGCACACACACTCACAGCTCACCTTGAATCAAAGCACAGCCTACCCCAGCAAACACACACACACCGTTCACTGTGACTCAATGCACAGGCTATACCAGCACACACACATATACACACACAGCTTACTGCGACACAATACAGTCTCTACACCACCAAATACACACACACACACATGCACAGCTCTATGTGATTCCATGCACATTCCATGCCAGTGCATACAGTCACACAGAACACACCTCAGTTTGACTCAATGCTCACAGTATGCCAAAACATACATAGACACACACACATGGCTCCCTGTTACTTAGTGCACAGTGTATGCTAGCAGAGTTACACACACAAAGAAACACACATGGCTCACTGTGAATCAATACACAGCCTGTACCTCCACACACACACACATACAAACACTCACACACAGCTTAGTGTGACTCAATGCAAAGCATATACCAGCACGTGCACCCACACACACACTCACCTCCATGTGACTGAGTGCACAGCCTGTACCAGCACACACACATACAAAAACTCACACATGGTTGTGACTCAATGTACAATCCACACCAGCACATACACACACATGACACCTCAGTGTGATCCAATGCTCAGTTTATACCAGCACAACCACACGGCTCACTGTGACTCAGTGCACAGCGTATGACATCACACACACACACACATACACCTCACTGTGACTCAATGTGCAGCCTGTACCTGCACAGAAACAAACACACACATCACTGTGATGCGATATGCAACCTATACCAGCACACACACACACACACACACACCAAAGTGTGACTCGATGGTCATCCTACATGAGAACACACAGACACACACATCCCTCACTGTGACACAATGCACATTCTATACCAGCCTGCACACACTCACATGACACTGTGACCCAATGCACAATCTGTAATAGCCCACACACGAACACGTACACACCTTATTGTGATTCAATGCACAGCCTATATGTGAACACACACACATACTAACATGCACTCACACATGTCTCACGATGACTCAATCGTCTGTACAAGCACACACACATGGCTCACTGGGAGTCAGTGCCCACTCCATACCAGCACCAAACACACAACACAGCTCACTGTGACTCAAGGCACAGTGTATGGCAGCACACACACACAGGCACACTCATACCCACATCTCACTGTGCCGGTAAGCCTGTGAAAGCACACGCACAATGAAACAAACACCCTTCACTGTGACTCACTGCATATCCTATACCAGTGCACTCTCACACACACACACATGGCTGACTGTGAATGAATGCACACTCTATACCTGGAAACACACAAACACACACACACACACACGGCTCCCTGTGACTCAGTGCACAGGATATGCTAGCAGACATACACACACAGAGAAGCACATACAGCAAACTGTGAGTCAATCCACAGCCCATACCTCGACACATGCACACATACTGACACTCAAAAACACAGCTCAGTGTGATTCAATGCAAATCCTATACCAGAAAGTGCACACACACACACACAAACCTCCCTATGAATCAGTGCATAGCGTATAACATCACACACATACACCTCACTGTGACTCAATGTGCTGCCTCTACCTGCACATACACCCACAAACAACTCAATATGACTCAATGTGCAGGCTGTACCAGCACACACACACACATGTGCACACACACCTCAGTGTGCCTCAATTGTCAGCCTATACCAGAACACACAGACACAAACACCTCTCACTCTGACTCAATGCACAACCTATACCAGCATGCACACACACTCACATGGCACAGTGAATCAAGGCACAATGTTACAAGCACATGCACACACACCTCAGAGTGACTCAAAGCTCAGCCTATACCAGCACACACGCACACGCACACACACATGCACAGATGCAGGCCTCACTGTGACTCAATGCACAGCCTATACCAGAATACACACACACCCCAACACGCACTGACACATGGCTCACTGGTAATCAATCACCTATACCAGCACACACGCAAACAGCTCACTGTGACTCAATGCAGTCTGTATCACCACACACTCACACACGCACCCATGAGTCAATAATGCCCATATCAGCACAATAAAGCCCATACCAGCACACAAACTCACATGCACACACACACACACGAGACTGTGACTGAAAACGCTTCCTGTACCAGCACACACACACACAAACACTACACTGTGACTCAATGCACAGCCTATACGAGCACACATATACACACACACACACAGCTCACAGTGACTGAATACAGAGTCTATATCAGCGCACACACAGACACACAGACACACACAGCCCACTGTGTCTCAATGGTCATCCAGTGCCAGCACACACACACACACACACACACATGCAAACACACACACTAGTTCATGTCAAAGTGGATTAAACCACAGTCCATACCATCACAGACACAAACACACCGCACTACTCACTGTGACTCAATGCACAGTCTACACCAGCAAATACACACACACACATACACACACAACTCCCACACATTTAACTGTGACTCAGTGCTGTGACTATAGCAGCTCACCACACACACATGGTTCACTGTGACTCAATGCACAGCCAATAACTGTACACACACACACACACACCGCTCAGTGATTCAATGCAAATCCCATATCAGCATACACATACACATACACTCACCTAGGTGTGACTCAATTCTAGGCCTATAGCAGCACACACACACACCTTACTGTGACTCATGCAGACTCTACAGCACCAAATACACAAACACTAACACAGGGCTGGGATTCAATGCACAGTCCATACCAGCAAAGGCACACACACCACACCACACTGTGACTCAATGCTCAGATTATACCAGCACACACACACGGCTCACTCTGTCCTAGTACACAGCATATAACATCACACACACACACACCCCACACTGTGACTCAATGTGCAGCCTGTACCTGCACATACACACACACACACCTCACTGTGACAAAAAGTGGAGCCTATACCAGCACACACACACCCCTGTGTGACACAAAGGTCAGCCTATACCAGAACACGCAGACACACACACACATAACTGTGACTCAATGCACAGACTATACCAGCGTGCACACAAACACACAGCACTCTGAATCAATGTACAATGTATACCAAAACACACAAGCATACACACACACCTCAGTGGGACTCAATGCACAGCCTATACCAGCACACACACATACACACCTGCACAGATACAGGGTTCACTGTGACTCAATGCACAGCCTATAGAAGAACACACACACATACCATCATGCACACACACATGGCTGACCGTGACTCAATCAATCGCGTATACCAGCACACACACACACGACTCACTGTGACTCAATGCAGTCTTTAGCACAACAAACACAGACACACACACCCCATGGAATCAATGAAAGCCCACCAACCCACACACTCTCATACACACACACACATGGCTCACTGTGACTCAATGCACAGTCTGTATCACCACACACACACACACACATACACCTCAGTTACTCAATGCAAAGACCATACGAGCACACAAACACACAAACACAAATAACTGATTAAATGCTCCACACATACTAGTGCACACACACACAGACATGCTCACTGTGATTCAAGGCACAGTCTACACGAGCACAGTAACACACAAACAACTCATTTTGACTCAATGCGCAGTCTACAGCAGCACACACACACACATAACTCACTGTGACTCAATCCACAGCCTATATCAGCACACAGACACACACAAGGCTCACTGTGATTCAATGAAATCTGTAGCACCACACACACACACAAACACACACATACACCTCAGTGACTCTATGCAAAGCCCATACGAACACTCACAGACACACACCTAACTGTGATTCAGTGCTCAACCTGTACCAGCACACAGACGCACACACAGACACACACACACATGCACGGCTCATTCTGACATAATGTACAGTTCTTACCAGCACAAACACATGCAACACATCTCACTGTAACTCAATGCTCAGACTGTACTTGCACACACACAAGGCTCACTGTGAGTCAATGCACAGCCTATACCAGCAGAGACACACACACACTGCTCTCTATGACACAGTGCACATCCTGTACCATCACACACACACACAGCTTATTGTGATGCAGTAGAGACTCTACACAACCAAATACACACACACACACGCACAGCTCACTGTGATTCCATGCAGACTCCATACCAGGGCACAAAAACACACAGCACACAACTCAGTGTGATTCAATGCTCACTTTATACCAAAACACACATAGACACACACACGGTTCTCTGTGACTCAGTGCACAGTCCATACCAGCACCGCACACACACTCACAGCTCACCTTGAATCAAAGCACAGCCTACCCCAGCAAACACACACACACAGTTCACTGTGACTCAATGCACAGGCTATACCAGCACACACACATATACACACACAGCTTACTGCGACACAATACAGTCTCTACACCACCAAATACACACACACACACATGCACAGCTCTATGTGATTCCATGCACATTCCATGCCAGTGCATACAGTCACACAGAACACACCTCAGTTTGACTCAATGCTCACAGTATGCCAAAACATACATAGACACACACACATGGCTCCCTGTTACTTAGTGCACAGTGTATGCTAGCAGAGTTACACACACAAAGAAACACACATGGCTCACTGTGAATCAATACACAGCCTGTACCTCCACACACACACACATACAAACACTCACACACAGCTTAGTGTGACTCAATGCAAAGCATATACCAGCACGTGCACCCACACACACACTCACCTCCCTGTGACTGAGTGCACAGCCTGTACCAGCACACACACATACAAAAACTCACACATGGTTGTGACTCAATGTACAATCCACACCAGCACATACACACACATGACACCTCAGTGTGATCCAATTCTCAGTTTATACCAGCACAACCACACGGCTCACTGTGACTCAGTGCACAGCGTATGACATCACACACACACACACATACACCTCACTGTGACTCAATGTGCAGCCTGTACCTGCACAGAAACAAACACACACATCACTGTGATGCGATATGCAACCTATACCAGCACACACACACACACACACACACACCAAAGTGTGACTCGATGGTCATCCTACATGAGAACACACAGACACACACATCCCTCACTGTGACACAATGCACAGTCTATACCAGCCTGCACACACTCACATGACACTGTGACTCAATGCACAATCTGTAATAGCCCACACACGAACACGTACACACCTTATTGTGATTCAATGCACAGCCTATATGTGAACACACACACATACTAACATGCACTCACACATGTCTCACGATGACTCAATCGTCTGTACAAGCACACACACATGGCTCACTGGGAGTCAGTGCCCACTCCATACCAGCACCAAACACACAACACAGCTCACTGTGACTCAAGGCACAGTGTATGGCAGCACACACACACAGGCACACTCATACCCACATCTCACTGTGCCGGTAAGCCTGTGAAAGCACACGCACAATGAAACAAACACACTTCACTGTGACTCACTGCATATCCTATACCAGTGCACTCTCACACACACACACATGGCTGACTGTGAATGAATGCACACTCTATACCTGGAAACACACAAACACACACACACACACACGGCTCCCTGTGACTCAGTGCACAGGATATGCTAGCAGACATACACACACAGAGAAGCACATACAGCAAACTGTGAGTCAATCCACAGCCCATACCTCGACACATGCACACATACTGACACTCAAAAACACAGCTCAGTGTGATTCAATGCAAATCCTATACCAGAAAGTGCACACACACACACACAAACCTCCCTATGAATCAGTGCATAGCGTATAACATCACACACATACACCTCACTGTGACTCAATGTGCTGCCTCTACCTGCACATACACCCACAAACAACTCAATATGACTCAATGTGCAGGCTGTACCAGCACACACACACACATGTGCACACACACCTCAGTGTGCCTCAATTGTCAGCCTATACCAGAACACACAGACACAAACACCTCTCACTCTGACTCAATGCACAACCTATACCAGCATGCACACACACTCACATGGCACAGTGAATCAAGGCACAATGTTACAAGCACATGCACACACACCTCAGAGTGACTCAAAGCTCAGCCTATACCAGCACACACGCACACGCACACACACATGCACAGATGCAGGCCTCACTGTGACTCAATGCACAGCCTATACCAGAATACACACACAACCCAACACGCACTCACACATGGCTCACTGGTACTCAATCAATCGCCTATACCAGCACACACGCACACAGCTCACTGTGACTCAATGCAGTCTGTATCACCACACACTCACACACGCACCCATGAGTCAATAATGCCCATATCAGCACAATAAAGCCCATACCAGCACACAAACTCACATGCACACACACACACACGAGACTGTGACTGAAAACGCTTCCTGTACCAGCACACACACACACAAACACTACACTGTGACTCAATGCACAGCCTATACGAGCACACATATACACACACACACACAGCTCACAGTGACTGAATACAGAGTCTATATCAGTGCACACACAGACACACAGACACACACAGCCCACTGTGTCTCAATGGTCATCCAGTGCCAGCACACACACACACACACACACACATGCAAACACACACACTAGTTCATGTCAAAGTGGATTAAACCACAGTCCATACCATCACAGACACAAACACACCGCACTACTCACTGTGACTCAATGCACAGTCTACACCAGCAAATACACACACACACATACACACACAACTCCCACACATTTAACTGTGACTCAGTGCTGTGACTATAGCAGCTCACCACACACACATGGTTCACTGTGACTCAATGCACAGCCAATAACTGTACACACACACACACACACCGCTCAGTGATTCAATGCAAATCCCATATCAGCATACACATACACATACACTCACCTAGGTGTGACTCAATTCTAGGCCTATAGCAGCACACACACACACCTTACTGTGACTCATGCAGACTCTACAGCACCAAATACACAAACACTAACACAGGGCTGGGATTCAATGCACAGTCCATACCAGCAAAGGCACACACACCACACCACACTGTGACTCAATGCTCAGATTATACCAGCACACACACACGGCTCACTCTGTCCTAGTGCACAGCATATAACATCACACACACACACACCCCACACTGTGACTCAATGTGCAGCCTGTACCTGCACATACACACACACACACCTCACTGTGACAAAAAGTGGAGCCTATACCAGCACACACACACCCCTGTGTGACAAAAAGGTCAGCCTATACCAGAACACGCAGACACACACACACATAACTGTGACTCAATGCACAGACTATACCAGCGTGCACACAAACACACAGCACTCTGACTCAATGTACAATGTATACCAAAACACACAAGCATACACACACACCTCAGTGGGACTCAATGCACAGCCTATACCAGCACACACACATACACACCTGCACAGATACAGGGTTCACCGTGACTCAATGCACAGCCTATAGAAGAACACACACACATACCATCATGCACACACACATGGCTGACCGTGACTCAATCAATCGCGTATACCAGCACACACACACACGACTCACTGTGACTCAATGCAGTCTTTAGCACAACAAACACAGACACACACACCCCATGGAATCAATGAAAGCCCACCAACACACACACTCTCATACACACACACACATGGCTCACTGTGACTCAATGCACAGTCTGTATCACCACACACACACACACACATACACCTCAGTTACTCAATGCAAAGACCATACGAGCACACAAACACACAAACACAAATAACTGATTAAATGCTCCACACATACTAGTGCACACACACACAGACATGCTCACTGTGATTCAAGGCACAGTCTACACGAGCACAGTAACACACAAACAACTCATTTTGACTCAATGCGCAGTCTACAGCAGCACACACACACACATAACTCACTGTGACTCAATCCACAGCCTATATCAGCACACAGACACACACAAGGCTCACTGTGATTCAATGAAATCTGTAGCACCACACACACACACAAACACACACATACACCTCAGTGACTCTATGCAAAGCCCATACGAACACTCAGAGACACACACCTAACTGTGATTCAGTGCTCAACCTGTACCAGCACACAGACGCACACACAGACACACACACACATGCACGGCTCATTCTGACATAATGTACAGTTCTTACCAGCACAAACACATGCAACACATCTCACTGTAACTCAATGCTCAGACTGTACTTGCACACACACAAGGCTCACTGTGAGTCAATGCACAGCCTATACCAGCAGAGACACACACACACTGCTCTCTATGACACAGTGCACATCCTGTACCATCACACACACACACAGCTTATTGTGATGCAGTAGAGACTCTACACAACCAAATACACACACACACACGCACAGCTCACTGTGATTCCATGCAGACTCCATACCAGGGCACAAAAACACACAGCACACAACTCAGTGTGATTCAATGCTCACTTTATACCAAAACACACATAGACACACACACGGTTCTCTGTGACTCAGTGCACAGTCCATACCAGCACCGCACACACACTCACAGCTCACCTTGAATCAAAGCACAGCCTACCCCAGCAAACACACACACACAGTTCACTGTGACTCAATGCACAGGCTATACCAGCACACACACATATACACACACAGCTTACTGCGACACAATACAGTCTCTACACCACCAAATACACACACACACACATGCACAGCTCTATGTGATTCCATGCACATTCCATGCCAGTGCATACAGTCACACAGAACACACCTCAGTTTGACTCAATGCTCACAGTATGCCAAAACATACATAGACACACACACATGGCTCCCTGTTACTTAGTGCACAGTGTATGCTAGCAGAGTTACACACACAAAGAAACACACATGGCTCACTGTGAATCAATACACAGCCTGTACCTCCACACACACACACATACAAACACTCACACACAGCTTAGTGTGACTCAATGCAAAGCATATACCAGCACGTGCACCCACACACACACTCACCTCCCTGTGACTGAGTGCACAGCCTGTACCAGCACACACACATACAAAAACTCACACATGGTTGTGACTCAATGTACAATCCACACCAGCACATACACACACATGACACCTCAGTGTGATCCAATTCTCAGTTTATACCAGCACAACCACACGGCTCACTGTGACTCAGTGCACAGCGTATGACATCACACACACACACACATACACCTCACTGTGACTCAATGTGCAGCCTGTACCTGCACAGAAACAAACACACACATCACTGTGATGCGATATGCAACCTATACCAGCACACACACACACACACACACACACACCAAAGTGTGACTCGATGGTCATCCTACATGAGAACACACAGACACACACATCCCTCACTGTGACACAATGCACATTCTATACCAGCCTGCACACACTCACATGACACTGTGACTCAATGCACAATCTGTAATAGCCCACACACGAACACGTACACACCTTATTGTGATTCAATGCATAGCCTATATGTGAACACACACACATACTAACATGCACTCACACATGTCTCACGATGACTCAATCGTCTGTACAAGCACACACACATGGCTCACTGGGAGTCAGTGCCCACTCCATACCAGCACCAAACACACAACACAGCTCACTGTGACTCAAGGCACAGTGTATGGCAGCACACACACACAGGCACACTCATACCCACATCTCACTGTGCCGGTAAGCCTGTGAAAGCACACGCACAATGAAACAAACACCCTTCACTGTGACTCACTGCATATCCTATACCAGTGCACTCTCACACACACACACATGGCTGACTGTGAATGAATGCACACTCTATACCTGGAAACACACAAACACACACACACACACACGGCTCCCTGTGACTCAGTGCACAGGATATGCTAGCAGACATACACACACAGAGAAGCACATACAGCAAACTGTGAGTCAATCCACAGCCCATACCTCGACACATGCACACATACTGACACTCAAAAACACAGCTCAGTGTGATTCAATGCAAATCCTATACCAGAAAGTGCACACACACACACACAAACCTCCCTATGAATCAGTGCATAGCGTATAACATCACACACATACACCTCACTGTGACTCAATGTGCTGCCTCTACCTGCACATACACCCACAAACAACTCAATATGACTCAATGTGCAGGCTGTACCAGCACACACACACACATGTGCACACACACCTCAGTGTGCCTCAATTGTCAGCCTATACCAGAACACACAGACACAAACACCTCTCACTCTGACTCAATGCACAACCTATACCAGCATGCACACACACTCACATGGCACAGTGAATCAAGGCACAATGTTACAAGCACATGCACACACACCTCAGAGTGACTCAAAGCTCAGCCTATACCAGCACACACGCACACGCACACACACATGCACAGATGCAGGCCTCACTGTGACTCAATGCACAGCCTATACCAGAATACACACACAACCCAACACGCACTCACACATGGCTCACTGGTACTCAATCAATCGCCTATACCAGCACACACGCACACAGCTCACTGTGACTCAATGCAGTCTGTATCACCACACACTCACACACGCACCCATGAGTCAATAATGCCCATATCAGCACAATAAAGCCCATACCAGCACACAAACTCACATGCACACACACACACACGAGACTGTGACTGAAAACGCTTCCTGTACCAGCACACACACACACAAACACTACACTGTGACTCAATGCACAGCCTATACGAGCACACATATACACACACACACAGCTCACAGTGACTGAATACAGAGTCTATATCAGCGCACACACAGACACACAGACACACATAGCCCACTGTGTCTCAATGGTCATCCAGTGCCAGCACACACACACACACACACACACATGCAAACACACACACTAGTTCATGTCAAAGTGGATTAAACCACAGTCCATACCATCACAGACACAAACACACCGCACTACTCACTGTGACTCAATGCAGAGTCTACACCAGCAAATACACACACACACATACACACACAACTCCCACACATTTAACTGTGACTCAGTGCTGTGACTATAGCAGCTCACCACACACACATGGTTCACTGTGACTCAATGCACAGCCAATAACTGTACACACACACACACACACCGCTCAGTGATTCAATGCAAATCCCATATCAGCATACACATACACATACACTGACCTAGGTGTGACTCAATTCTAGGCCTATAGCAGCACACACACACACCTTACTGTGACTCATGCAGACTCTACAGCACCAAATACACAAACACTAACACAGGGCTGGGATTCAATGCACAGTCCATACCAGCAAAGGCACACACACCACACCACACTGTGACTCAATGCTCAGATTATACCAGCACACACACACGGCTCACTCTGTCCTAGTGCACAGCATATAACATCACACACACACACACCCCACACTGTGACTCAATGTGCAGCCTGTACCTGCACATACACACACACACACCTCACTGTGACAAAAAGTGGAGCCTATACCAGCACACACACACCCCTGTGTGACACAAAGGTCAGCCTATACCAGAACACGCAGACACACACACACATAACTGTGACTCAATGCACAGACTATACCAGCGTGCACACAAACACACAGCACTCTGACTCAATGTACAATGTATACCAAAACACACAAGCATACACACACACCTCAGTGGGACTCAATGCACAGCCTATACCAGCACACACACATACACACCTGCACAGATACAGGGTTCACTGTGACTCAATGCACAGCCTATAGAAGAACACACACACATACCATCATGCACACACACATGGCTGACCGTGACTCAATCAATCGCGTATACCAGCACACACACACACGACTCACTGTGACTCAATGCAGTCTTTAGCACAACAAACACAGACACACACACCCCATGGAATCAATGAAAGCCCACCAACACACACACTCTCATACACACACACACATGGCTCACTGTGACTCAATGCACAGTCTGTATCACCACACACACACACACACATACACCTCAGTTACTCAATGCAAAGACCATACGAGCACACAAACACACAAACACAAATAACTGATTAAATGCTCCACACATACTAGTGGACACACACACAGACATGCTCACTGTGATTCAAGGCACAGTCTACACGAGCACAGTAACACACAAACAACTCATTTTGACTCAATGCGCAGTCTACAGCAGCACACACACACACATAACTCACTGTGACTCAATCCACAGCCTATATCAGCACACAGACACACACAAGGCTCACTGTGATTCAATGAAATCTGTAGCACCACACACACACACACAAACACACACATACACCTCAGTGACTCAATGCAAAGCCCATACGAACACTCACAGACACACACCTAACTGTGATTCAGTGCTCAACCTCTACCAGCACACAGACGCACACACAGACACACACACACATGCACGGCTCATTCTGACATAATGTACAGTTCTTACCAGCACAAACACATGCAACACATCTCACTGTAACTCAATGCTCAGACTGTACTTGCACACACACAAGGCTCACTGTGAGTCAATGCACAGCCTATACCAGCAGAGACACACACACACTGCTCTCTATGACACAGTGCACATCCTGTACCATCACACACACACAGCTTATTGTGATGCAGTAGAGACTCTACACAACCAAATACACACACACACACGCACAGCTCACTGTGATTCCATGCAGACTCCATACCAGGGCACAAAAACACACAGCACACAACTCAGTGTGATTCAATGCTCACTTTATACCAAAACACACATAGACACACACACGGTTCTCTGTGACTCAGTGCACAGTCCATACCAGCACCGCACACACACTCACAGCTCACCTTGAATCAAAGCACAGCCTACCCCAGCAAACACACACACACAGTTCACTGTGACTCAATGCACAGGCTATACCAGCACACACACATATACACACACAGCTTACTGCGACACAATACAGTCTCTACACCACCAAATACACACACACACACATGCACAGCTCTATGTGATTCCATGCACATTCCATGCCAGTGCATACAGTCACACAGAACACACCTCAGTTTGACTCAATGCTCACAGTATGCCAAAACATACATTGACACACACACATGGCTCCCTGTTACTTAGTGCACAGTGTATGCTAGCAGAGTTACACACACAAAGAAACACACATGGCTCACTGTGAATCAATACACAGCCTGTACCTCCACACACACACACACACATACAAACACTCACACACAGCTTAGTGTGACTCAATGCAAAGCATATACCAGCACGTGCACCCACACACACACTCACCTCCCTGTGACTGAGTGCACAGCCTGTACCAGCACACACACATACAAAAACTCACACATGGTTGTGACTCAATGTACAATCCACACCAGCACATACACACACATGACACCTCAGTGTGATCCAATGCTCAGTTTATACCAGCACAACCACACGGCTCACTGTGACTCAGTGCACAGCGTATGACATCACACACACACACACATACACCTCACTGTGACTCAATGTGCAGCCTGTACCTGCACAGAAACAAACACACACACACACCAAAGTGTGACTCGATGGTCATCCTACATGAGAACACACAGACACACACATCCCTCACTGTGACACAATGCACAGTCTATACCAGCCTGCACACACTCACATGACACTGTGACTCAATGCACAATCTGTAATAGCCCACACACGAACACGTACACACCTTATTGTGATTCAATGCACAGCCTATATGTGAACACACACACATACTAACATGCACTCACACATGTCTCACGATGACTCAATCGCCTGTACAAGCACACACACATGGCTCACTGGGAGTCAGTGCCCACTCCATACCAGCACCAAACACACAACACAGCTCACTGTGACTCAAGGCACAGTGTATGGCAGCACACACACACAGGCACACTCATACCCACATCTCACTGTGCCGGTAAGCCTGTGAAAGCACACGCACAATGAAACAAACACACTTCACTGTGACTCACTGCATATCCTATACCAGTGCACTCTCACACACACACACATGGCTGACTGTGAATGAATGCACACTCTATACCTGGAAACACACAAACACACACACGGCTCCCTGTGACTCAGTGCACAGGATATGCTAGCAGACATACACACACAGAGAAGCACATACAGCAAACTGTGAGTCAATCCACAGCCCATACCTCGACACATGCACACATACTGACACTCAAAAACACAGCTCAGTGTGATTCAATGCAAATCCTATACCAGAAAGTGCACACACACACACACAAACCTCCCTATGAATCAGTGCATAGCGTATAACATCACACACATACACCTCACTGTGACTCAATGTGCTGCCTCTACCTGCACATACACCCACAAACAACTCAATATGACTCAATGTGCAGGCTGTACCAGCACACACACACACATGTGCACACACACCTCAGTGTGCCTCAATTGTCAGCCTATACCAGAACACACAGACACAAACACCTCTCACTCTGACTCAATGCACAACCTATACCAGCATGCACACACACTCACATGGCACAGTGAATCAAGGCACAATGTTACAAGCACATGCACACACACCTCAGAGTGACTCAAAGCTCAGCCTATACCAGCACACACGCACAGGCACACACACATGCACAGATGCAGGCCTCACTGTGACTCAATGCACAGCCTATACCAGAACACACACACACCCCAACACGCACTCACACATGGCTCACTGGTAATCAATCGCCTATACCAGCACACACGCACACAGCTCACTGTGACTCAATGCAGTCTGTATCACCACACACTCACACACACACGCATGAGTCAATAATGCCCATACCAGCACAATAAAGCCCATACCAGCACACAAACTCACATGCACACACACACACACGAGACTGTGACTGAAAACGCTTCCTGTACCAGCACACACACACACAAACACTACACTGTGACTCAATGCACAGCCTATACGAGCACACATATACACACACACACACAGCTCACAGTGACTGAATACAGAGTTTATATCAGCGCACACACAGACACACAGACACACACAGCCCACTGTGTCTCAATGGTCATTCAGTGCCAGCACACACACACACACACAGACATGCAAACACACACACTAGTTCATGTCAAAGTGGATTAAACCACAGTCCATACCATCACAGACACAAACACACCGCACTACTCACTGTGACTCAATGCACAGTCTACACCAGCAAATACACACACACACATACACACACAACTCCCACACTTTTAACTGTGACTCAGTGCTGTGACTATAGCAGCTCGCCACACACACATGGTTCACTGTGACTCAATGCACAGCCAATAACTGTACACACATACACACACACACACCGCTCAGTGATTCAATGCAAATCCCATATCAGCATACACATACACATACACTCACCTAGGTGTGACTCAATTCTAGGCCTATAGCAGCACACACACACACCTTACTGTGACTCATCCAGACTCTACAGCACCAAATACACAAACACTAACACAGGGCTGGGATTCAATGCACAGTCCATACCAGCAAAGGCACACACACCACACCACACTGTGACTCAATGCTCAGATTATACCAGCACACACACACGGCTCACTGTGTCCTAGTGCACAGCATATAACATCACACACACACACCCCCCACACTGTGACTCTATGTGCAGCCTGTACCTGCACATACACACACACACACCTCACTGTGACAAAAAGTGGAGCCTATACCAGCACACACACTCCCCTGTGTGACACAACGGTCAGCCTATACCAGAACACGCAGACACACACACACATAACTGTGACTCAATGCACAGACTATACCAGCATGCACACAAACACACAGCACTCTGACTCAATGTACAATGTATACCAAAACACACAAGCATACACACACACCTCAGTAGGACTCAATGCACAGCCTATAGAAGAACACACACACATACACACCTGCACAGATACAGGGTTCACTGTGACTCAATGCAGAGCCTATAGAAGAACACACACACATACCATCATGCACACACACACGACTCACTGTGACTCAATGCAGTCTCTAGCACAACAAACACAGACACACACACCCCATGGAATCAATGAAAGCCCACCAACACACACACTCTCATACACACACACACATGGCTCACTGTGACTCAATGCACAGTCTGTATCACCACACACACACACACACATACACCTCAGTTACTCAATGCAAAGACCATACGAGCACACAAACACACAAACACAAATAACTGATTAAATTCTCCACACATACTAGTGCACACACACACAGACATGCTCACTGTGATTCAAGGCACAGTCTACACGAGCACAGTAACACACAAACAACTCATTTTGACTCAATGCGCAGTCTACAGCAGCACACACACACACATAACTCACTGTGACTCAATCCACAGCCTATATCAGCACACAGACACACACAAGGCTCACTGTGATTCAATGAAATCTGTAGCACCACACACACACACAAACACACACATACATTTCAGTGACTCAATGCAAAGCCCATACGAACACTCACAGACACACACCTAACTGTGATTCAGTGCTCAACCTCTACCAGCACACAGACGCACACACAGACACACACACACATGCACGGCTCATTCTGACATAATGTACAGTTCTTACCAGCACAAACACATGCAACACATCTCACTGTAACTCAATGCTCAGACTGTACTTGCACACACACAAGGCTCACTGTGAGTCAATGCACAGCCTATACCAGCAGAGACACACACACACTGCTCTCTATGACACAGTGCACATCCTGTACCATCACACACACACACAGCTTATTGTGATGCAATAGAGACTCTACACAACCAAATACACACACACACACGCACAGCTCACTGTGATTCCATGCAGACTCCATACCAGGGCACAAAAACACACAGCACACAACTCAGTGTGATTCAATGCTCACTTTATACCAAAACACACATAGACACACACACGGTTCTCTGTGACTCAGTGCACAGTCCATACCAGCACCGCACACACACTCACAGCTCACCTTGAATCAAAGCACAGTCTACCCCAGCAAACACACACACACAGTTCACTGTGACTCAATGCACAGGCTATACCAGCACACACACATATACACACACAGCTTACTGCGACACAATACAGTCTCTACACCACCAAATACACACACACACACATGCACAGCTCTATGTGATTCCATGCACATTCCATGCCAGTGCATACAGTCACACAGAACACACCTCAGTTTGACTCAATGCTCACAGTATGCCAAAACATACATAGACACACACACATGGCTCCCTGTTACTTAGTGCACAGTGTATGCTAGCAGAGTTACACACACAAAGAAACACACATGGCTCACTGTGAATCAATACACAGCCTGTACCTCCACACACACACACACACACATACAAACACTCACACACAGCTTAGTGTGACTCAATGCAAAGCATATACCAGCACGTGCACCCACACACACACTCACCTCCCTGTGACTGAGTGCACAGCCTGTACCAGCACACACACATACAAAAACTCACACATGGTTGTGACTCAATGTACAATCCACACCAGCACATACACACACATGACACCTCAGTGTGATCCAATTCTCAGTTTATACCAGCACAACCACACGGCTCACTGTGACTCAGTGCACAGCGTATGACATCACACACACACACACATACACCTCACTGTGACTCAATGTGCAGCCTGTACCTGCACAGAAACAAACACACACATCACTGTGATGCGATATGTAACCTATACCAGCACACACACACACACACACACACCAAAGTGTGACTCGATGGTCATCCTACATGAGAACACACAGACACACACATCCCTCACTGTGACACAATGCACAGTCTATACCAGCCTGCACACACTCACATGACACTGTGACTCAATGCACAATCTGTAATAGCCCACACACGAACACGTACACACCTTATTGTGATTCAATGCACAGCCTATATGTGAACACACACACATACTAACATGCACTCACACATGTCTCACGATGACTCAATCGCCTGTACAAGCACACACACATGGCTCACTGGGAGTCAGTGCCCACTCCATACCAGCACCAAACACACAACACAGCTCACTGTGACTCAAGGCACAGTGTATGGCAGCACACACACACAGGCACACTCCTACCCACATCTCACTGTGCCGGTAAGCCTGTGAAAGCACACGCACAATGAAACAAACACCCCTCACTGTGACTCACTGCATATCCTATACCAGTGCACTCTCTCACACACACACATGGCTGACTGTGAATGAATGCACACTCTATACCTGGAAACACACAAACACACACACACACACGGCTCCCTGTGACTCAGTGCACAGGATATGCTAGCAGACATACACACACAGAGAAGCACATACAGCAAACTGTGAGTCAATCCACAGCCCATACCTCGACACATGCACACATACTGACACTCAAAAACACAGCTCAGTGTGATTCAATGCAAATCCTATACCAGAAAGTGCACACACACACACACAAACCTCCCTATGAATCAGTGCATAGCGTATAACATCACACACATACACCTCACTGTGACTCAATGTGCTGCCTCTACCTGCACATACACCCACAAACAACTCAATATGACTCAATGTGCAGGCTGTACCAGCACACACACACACATGTGCACACACACCTCAGTGTGCCTCAATTGTCAGCCTATACCAGAACACACAGACACAAACACCTCTCACTCTGACTCAATGCACAACCTATACCAGCATGCACACACACTCACATGGCACAGTGAATCAAGGCACAATGTTACAAGCACATGCACACACACCTCAGAGTGACTCAAAGCTCAGCCTATACCAGCACACACGCACACGCACACACACATGCACAGATGCAGGCCTCACTGTGACTCAATGCACAGCCTATACCAGAATACACACACACCCCAACACGCACTCACACATGGCTCACTGGTACTCAGTCAATCGCCTATACCAACACACACGCACACAGCTCACTGTGACTCAATGCAGTCTGTATCACCACACACTCACACACGCACCCATGAGTCAATAATGCCCATACCAGCACAATAAAGCCCATACCAGCACACAAACTCACATGCACACACACACACACGAGACTGTGACTGAAAACGCTTCCTGTACCAGCACACACACACACAAACACTACACTGTGACTCAATGCACAGCCTATACGAGCACACATATACACACACACACACAGCTCACAGTGACTGAATACAGAGTCTATATCAGCGCACACACAGACACACAGACACACACAGCCCACTGTGTCTCAATGGTCATCCAGTGCCAGCACACACACACACACACACACATGCAAACACACACATTAGTTCATGTCAAAGTGGATTAAACCACAGTCCATACCATCACAGACACAAACACACCGCACTACTCACTGTGACTCAATGCACAGTCTACACCAGCAAATACACACACACACATACACACACAACTCCCACACATTTAACTGTGACTCAGTGCTGTGACTATAGCAGCTCACCACACACACATGGTTCACTGTGACTCAATGCACAGCCAATAACTGTACACACACACACACACACCGCTCAGTGATTCAATGCAAATCTCATATCAGCATACACATACACATACACTCACCTAGGTGTGACTCAATTCTAGGCCTATAGCAGCACACACACACACCTTACTGTGACTCATGCAGACTCTACAGCACCAAATACACAAACACTAACACAGGGCTGGGATTCAATGCACAGTCCATACCAGCAAAGGCACACACACCACACCACACTGTGACTCAATACTCAGATTATACCAGCACACACACACGGCTCACTCTGTCCTAGTGCACAGCATATAACATCACACACACACACCCCCCACACTGTGACTCAATGTGAAGCCTGTACCTGCACATACACACACACACACCTCACTGTGACAAAAAGTGGAGCCTATACCAGCACACACACACCACTGTGTGAAACAACGGTCAGCATATACCAGAACACGCAGACACACACACACATAACTGTGACTCAATGCACAGACTATACCAGCGTGCACACAAACACACAGCACTCTGACTCAATGTACAATGTATACCAAAACACACAAGCATACACACACACCTCAGTGGGACTCAATGCACAGCCTATACCAGCACACACACATACACACCTGCACAGATACAGGGTTCACTGTGACTCAATGCACAGCCTATAGAAGAACACACACACATACCATCATGCACACACACATGGCTGACCGTGACTCAATCAATCGCGTATACCAGCACACACACACACGACTCACTGTGACTCAATGCAGTCTTTAGCACAACAAACACAGACACACACACCCCATGGAATCAATGAAAGCCCACCAACACACACACTCTCATACACACACACACATGGCTCACTGTGACTCAATGCACAGTCTGTATCACCACACACACACACACATACACCTCAGTTACTCAATGCAAAGACCATACGAGCACACAAACACACAAACACAAATAACTGATTAAATGCTCCACACATACTAGTGCACACACACACAGACATGCTCACTGTGATTCAAGGCACAGTCTACACGAGCACAGTAACACACAAACAAATCATTTTGACTCAATGCGCAGTCTACAGCAGCACACACACACACATAACTCACTGTGACTCAATCCACAGCCTATATCAGCACACAGACACACACAAGGCTCACTGTGATACAATGAAATTTGTAGCACCACACACACACACACAAACACACACATACACCTCAGTGACTCAATGCAAAGCCCATACGAACACTCACAGACACACACCTAACTGTGATTCAGTGCTCAACCTCTACCAGCACACAGACGCACACACAGACACACACACACATGCACGGCTCATTCTGACATAATGTACAGTTCTTACCAGCACAAACACATGCAACACATCTCACTGTAACTCAATGCTCAGACTGTACTTGCACACACACAAGGCTCACTGTGAGTCAATGCACAGCCTATACCAGCAGAGACACACACACACTGCTCTCTATGACACAGTGCACATCCTGTACCATCACACACACACACAGCTTATTGTGATGCAATAGAGACTCTACACAACCAAATACACACACACACACGCACAGCTCACTGTGATTCCATGCAGACTCCATACCAGGGCACAAAAACACACAGCACACAACTCAGTGTGATTCAATGCTCACTTTATACCAAAACATACATAGACACACACACGGTTCTCTGTGACTCAGTGCACAGTCCATACCAGCACCGCACACACACTCACAGCTCACCTTGAATCAAAGCACAGCCTACCCCAGCAAACACACACACACAGTTCACTGTGACTCAATGCACAGGCTATACCAGCACACACACATATACACACACAGCTTACTGCGACACAATACAGTCTCTACACCACCAAATACACACACACACACATGCACAGCTCTATGTGATTCCATGCACATTCCATGCCAGTGCATACAGTCACACAGAACACACCTCAGTTTGACTCAATGCTCACAGTATGCCAAAACATACATAGACACACACACATGGCTCCCTGTTACTTAGTGCACAGTGTATGCTAGCAGAGTTACACACACAAAGAAACACACATGGCTCACTGTGAATCAATACACAGCCTGTACCTCCACACACACACACACACACATACAAACACTCACACACAGCTTAGTGTGACTCAATGCAAAGCATATACCAGCACGTGCACCCACACACACACTCACCTCCCTTTGACTGAGTCCACAGCCTGTACCAGCACACACACATACAAAAACTCACACATGGTTGTGACTCAATGTACAATCCACACCAGCACATACACACACATGACACCTCAGTGTGATCCAATGCTCAGTTTATACCAGCACAACCACACGGCTAACTGTGACTCAGTGCACAGCGTATGACATCACACACACACACACACATACACCTCACTGTGACTCAATGTGCAGCCTGTACCTGCACAGAAACAAACACACACATCACTGTGATGCGATATGCAACCTATACCAGCACACACACACACACACACACACACACCAAAGTGTGACTCGATGGTCATCCTACATGAGAACACACAGACACACACATCCCTCACTGTGACACAATGCACAGTCTATACCAGCCTGCACACACTCACATGACACTGTGACTCAATGCACAATCTGTAATAGCCCACACACGAACACGTACACACCTTATTGTGATTCAATGCACAGCCTATATGTGAACACACACACATACTAACATGCACTCACACATGTCTCACGATGACTCAATCGCCTGTACAAGCACACACACATGGCTCACTGGGAGTCAGTGCCCACTCCATACCAGCACCAAACACACAACACAGCTCACTGTGACTCAAGGCACAGTGTATGGCAGCACACACACACAGGCACACTCATACCCACATCTCACTGTGCCGGTAAGCCTGTGAAAGCACACGCACAATGAAACAAACACCCTTCACTGTGACTCACTGCATATCCTATACCAGTGCACTCTCACACACACACACATGGCTGACTGTGAATGAATGCACACTCTATACCTGGAAACACACAAACACACACACACACACACGGCTCCCTGTGACTCAGTGCACAGGATATGCTAGCAGACATACACACACAGAGAAGCACATACAGCAAACTGTGAGTCAATCCACAGCCCATACCTCGACACATGCACACATACTGACACTCAAAAACACAGCTCAGTGTGATTCAATGCAAATCCTATACCAGAAAGTGCACACACACACACACAAACCTCCCTATGAATCAGTGCATAGCGTATAACATCACACACATACACCTCACTGTGACTCAATGTGCTGCCTCTACCTGCACATACACCCACAAACAACTCAATATGACTCAATGTGCAGGCTGTACCAGCACACACACACACATGTGCACACACACCTCAGTGTGCCTCAATTGTCAGCCTATACCAGAACACACAGACACAAACACCTCTCACTCTGACTCAATGCACAACCTATACCAGCATGCACACACACTCACATGGCACAGTGAATCAAGGCACAATGTTACAAGCACATGCACACACACCTCAGAGTGACTCAAAGCTCAGCCTATACCAGCACACACGCACACGCACACACACATGCACAGATGCAGGCCTCACTGTGACTCAATGCACAGCCTATACCAGAACACACACACACCCCAACACGCACTCACACATGGCTCACTGGTACTCAATCAATCGCCTATACCAGCACACACGCACACAGCTCACTGTGACTCAATGCAGTCTGTATCACCACACACTCACACACGCACCCATGAGTCAATAATGCCCATACCAGCACAATAAAGCCCATACCAGCACACAAACTCACATGCACACACACACACAGGAGACTGTGACTGAAAACGCTTCCTGTACCAGCACACACACACACAAACACTACACTGTGACTCAATGCACAGCCTATACGAGCACACATATACACACACACTCAGCTCACAGTGACTGAATACAGAGTCTATATCAGCGCACACACAGACACACAGACACACACAGCCCACTGGGTCTCAATGGTCATCCAGTGCCAGCACACACACACACACACACACACATGCAAACACACACACTAGTTCATGTCAAAGTGGATTAAACCACAGTCCATACCATCACAGACACAAACACACCGCACTACTCACTGTGACTCAATGCAGTCTACACCAGCAAATACACACACACACATACACACACAACTCCCACACATTTAACTGTGAGTGCTGTGACTATAGCAGCTCACCACACACACATGGTTCACTGTGACTCAATGCACAGCCAATATCTGTACACACACACACACACACCACTCAGTGATTCAATGCAAATCCCATATCAGCATACACATACACATACACTCACCTAGGTGTGACTCAATTTTAGGCCTATAGCAGCACACACACACACCTTACTGTGACTCATGCAGACTCTACAGCACCAAATACACAAACACTAACACAGGGCTGGGATTCAATGCACAGTCCATACCAGCAAAGGCACACACACCACACCACACTGTGACTCAATGCTCAGATTATACCAGCACACACACACGGCTCACTCTGTCCTAGTGCACAGCATATAACATCACACACACACACACCCCACACTGTGACTCAATGTGCAGCCTGTACCTGCACATACACACACACACACCTCACTGTGACAAAAAGTGGAGCCTATACCAGCACACACACACCACTGTGTGAAACAACGGTCAGCATATACCAGAACACGCAGACACACACACACATAACTGTGACTCAATGCACAGACTATACCAGCGTGCACACAAACACACAGCACTCTGACTCAATGTACAATGTATACCAAAACACACAAGCATACACACACACCTCAGTGGGACTCAATGCACAGCCTATACCAGCACACACACATACACACCTGCACAGATACAGGGTTCACTGTGACTCACTGCACAGCCTATAGAAGAACACACACACATACCATCATGCACACACACATGGCTGACCGTGACTCAATCAATCGCGTATACCAGCACACACACACACGACTCACTGTGACTCAATGCAGTCTTTAGCACAACAAACACAGACACACACACCCCATGGAATCAATGAAAGCCCACCAACACACACACTCTCATACACACACACACACGGCTCACTGTGACTCAATGCACAGTCTGTATCACCACACACACACACACACATACACCTCAGTTACTCAATGCAAAGACCATACGAGCACACAAACACACAAACACAAATAACTGATTAAATGCTCCACACATACTAGTGCACACACACACAGACATGCTCACTGTGATTCAAGGCACTGTGATTCTACACGAGCACAGTAACACACAAACAACTCATTTTGACTCAATGCGCAGTCTACAGCAGCACACACACACACATAACTCACTGTGACTCAATCCACAGCCTATATCAGCACACAGACACACACAAGGCTCACTGTGATTCAATGAAATCTGTAGCACCACACACACACACACAAACACACACATACACCTCAGTGACTCAATGCAAAGCCCATACGAACACTCACAGACACACACCTAACTGTGATTCAGTGCTCAACCTCTACCAGCACACAGACGCACACACAGACACACACACACATGCACGGCTCATTCTGACATAATGTACAGTTCTTACCAGCACAAACACATGCAACACATCTCACTGTAACTCAATGCTCAGACTGTACTTGCACACACACAAGGCTCACTGTGAGTCAATGCACAGCCTATACCAGCAGAGACACACACACACTGCTCTCTATGACACAGTGCACATCCTGTACCATCACACACACACAGCTTATTGTGATGCAGTAGAGACTCTACACAACCAAATACACACACACACACGCACAGCTCACTGTGATTCCATGCAGACTCCATACCAGGGCACAAAAACACACAGCACACAACTCAGTGTGATTCAATGCTCACTTTATACCAAAACACACATAGACACACACACGGTTCTCTGTGACTCAGTGCACAGTCCATACCAGCACCGCACACACACTCACAGCTCACCTTGAATCAAAGCACAGCCTACCCCAGCAAACACACACACACAGTTCACTGTGACTCAACGCACAGGCTATACCAGCACACACACATATACACACACAGCTTACTGCGACACAATACAGTCTCTACACCACCAAATACACACACACACACATGCACAGCTCTATGTGATTCCATGCACATTCCATGCCAGTGCATACAGTCACACAGAACACACCTCAGTTTGACTCAATGCTCACAGTATGCCAAAACATACATAGACACACACACATGGCTCCCTGTTACTTAGTGCACAGTGTATGCTAGCAGAGTTACACACACAAAGAAACACACATGGCTCACTGTGAATCAATACACAGCCTGTACCTCCACACACACACACATACAAACACTCACACACAGCTTAGTGTGACTCAATGCAAAGCATATACCAGCACGTGCACCCACACACACACTCACCTCCATGTGACTGAGTGCACAGCCTGTACCAGCACACACACATACAAAAACTCACACATGGTTGTGACTCAATGTACAATCCACACCAGCACATACACACACATGACACCTCAGTGTGATCCAATGCTCAGTTTATACCAGCACAACCACACGGCTCACTGTGACTCAGTGCACAGCGTATGACATCACACACACACACACATACACCTCACTGTGACTCAATGTGCAGCCTGTACCTGCACAGAAACAAACACACACATCACTGTGATGCGATATGCAACCTATACCAGCACACACACACACACACACACACCAAAGTGTGACTCGATGGTCATCCTACATGAGAACACACAGACACACACATCCCTCACTGTGACACAATGCACAGTCTATACCAGCCTGCACACACTCACATGACACTGTGACTCAATGCACAATCTGTAATAGCCCACACACGAACATGTACACACCTTATTGTGATTCAATGCACAGCCTATATGTGAACACACACACATACTAACATGCACTCACACATGTCTCACGATGACTCAATCGCCTGTACAAGCACACACACATGGCTCACTGGGAGTCAGTGCCCACTCCATACCAGCACCAAACACACAACACAGCTCACTGTGACTCAAGGCACAGTGTATGGCAGCACACACACACAGGCACACTCCTACCCACATCTCACTGTGCCGGTAAGCCTGTGAAAGCACACGCACAATGAAACAAACACACTTCACTGTGACTCACTGCATATCCTATACCAGTGCACTCTCACACACACACGCATGGCTGACTGTGAATGAATGCACACTCTATACCTGGAAACACACAAACACACACACACACACGGCTCCCTGTGACTCAGTGCACAGGATATGCTAGCAGACATACACACACAGAGAAGCACATACAGCAAACTGTGAGTCAATCCACAGCCCATACCTCGACACATGCACACATACTGACACTCAAAAACACAGCTCAGTGTGATTCAATGCAAATCCTATACCAGAAAGTGCACACACACACACACAAACCTCCCTATGAATCAGTGCATAGCGTATAACATCACACACATACACCTCACTGTGACTCAATGTGCTGCCTCTACCTGCACATACACCCACAAACAACTCAATATGACTCAATGTGCAGGCTGTACCAGCACACACACACACATGTGCACACACACCTCAGTGTGCCTCAATTGTCAGCCTATACCAGAACACACAGACACAAACACCTCTCACTCTGACTCAATGCACAACCTATACCAGCATGCACACACACTCACATGGCACAGTGAATCAAGGCACAATGTTACAAGCACATGCACACACACCTCAGAGTGACTCAAAGCTCAGCCTATACCAGCACACACGCACAGGCACACACACATGCACAGATGCAGGCCTCACTGTGACTCAATGCACAGCCTATACCAGAACACACACACACCCCAACACGCACTCACACATGGCTCACTGGTAATCAATCGCCTATACCAGCACACATGCACACAGCTCACTGTGACTCAATGCAGTCTGTATCACCACACACTCACACACACACGCATGAGTCAATAATGCCCATACCTGCACAATAAAGCCCATATCAGCACACAAACTCACATGCACACACACACACCCGAGACTGTGACTGAAAACGCTTCCTGTACCAGCACACACACACACAAACACTACACTGTGACTCAATGCACAGCCTATACGAGCACACATATACACACACACACACAGCTCACAGTGACTGAATACAGAGTCTATATCAGCGCACACACAGACACACAGACACACAAAGCCCACTGTGTCTCAATGGTCATTCAGTGCCAGCACACACACACACACACAGACATGCAAACACACACACTAGTTCATGTCAAAGTGGATTAAACCACAGTCCATACCATCACAGACACAAACACACCGCACTACTCACTGTGACTCAATGCACAGTCTACACCAGCAAATACACACACACACATACACACACAACTCCCACACATTTATCTGTGACTCAGTGCTGTGACTATAGCAGCTCGCCACACACACATCGTTCACTGTGACTCAATGCACAGCCAATAACTGTACACACATACACACACACACACCGCTCAGTGATTCAATGCAAATCCCATATCAGCATACACATACACATACACTCACCTAGGTGTGACTCAATTCTAGGCCTATAGCAGCACACACACACACCTTACTGTGACTCATGCAGACTCTACAGCACCAAATACACAAACACTAACACAGGGCTGGGATTCAATGCACAGTCCATACCAGCAAAGGCACACACACCACACCACACTGTGACTCAATGCTCAGATTATACCAGCACACACACACGGCTCACTGTGTCCTAGTGCACAGCATATAACATCACACACACACACCCCCCACACTGTGACTCAATGTGCAGCCTGTACCTGCACATACACACACACACACCTCACTGTGACAAAAAGTGGAGCCTATACCAGCACACACACTCCCCTGTGTGACACAACGGTCAGCCTATACCAGAACACGCAGACACACACACACATAACTGTGACTCAATGCACAGACTATACCAGCGTGCACACAAACACACAGCACTCTGACTCAATGTACAATGTATACCAAAACACACAAGCATACACACACACCTCAGTGGGACTCAATGCACAGCCTATAGAAGAACACACACACATACACACCTGCACAGATACAGGGTTCACTGTGACTCAATGCACAGCCTATAGAAGAACACACACACATACCATCATGCACACACACACGACTCACTGTGACTCAATGCAGTCTCTAGCACAACAAACACAGACACACACACCCCATGGAATCAATGAAAGCCCACCAACACACACACTCTCATACACACACACACATGGCTCACTGTGACTCAATGCACAGTCTGTATCACCGCACACACACACACATACACCTCAGTTACTCAATGCAAAGACCATACGAGCACACAAACACACAAACACAAATAACTGATTAAATGCTCCACACATACTAGTGCACACACACACAGACATGCTCACTGTGATTCAAGGCACAGTCTACACGAGCACAGTAACACACAAACAACTCATTTTGACTCAATGCGCAGTGTACAGCAGCACACACACACACATAACTCACTGTGACTCAATCCACAGCCTATATCAGCACACAGACACACACAAGGCTCACTGTGATTCAATGAAATCTGTAGCACCACACACACACACAAACACACACATACACCTCAGTGACTCAATGCAAAGCCCATACGAACACTCACAGACACACACCTAACTGTGATTCAGTGCTCAACTTCTACCAGCACACAGACGCACACACAGACACACACACACATGCACGGCTCATTCTGACATAATGTACAGTTCTTACCAACACAAACACATGCAACACATCTCACTGTAACTCAATGCTCAGACTGTACTTGCACACACACAAGGCTCACTGTGAGTCAATGCACAGCCTATACCAGCAGAGACACACACACACTGCTCTCTATGACACAGTGCACATCCTGTACCATCACACACACACACAGCTTATTGTGATGCAATAGAGACTCTACACAACCAAATACACACACACACGCACAGCTCACTGTGATTCCATGCAGACTCCATACCAGGGCACAAAAACACACAGCACACAACTCAGTGTGATTCAATGCTCACTTTATACCAAAACACACATAGACACACACACGGTTCTCTGTGACTCAGTGCACAGTCCATACCAGCACCGCACACACACTCACAGCTCACCTTGAATCAAAGCACAGCCTACCCCAGCAAACACACACACACAGTTCACTGTGACTCAATGCACAGGCTATACCAGCACACACACATATACACACACAGCTTACTGCGACACAATACAGTCTCTACACCACCAAATACACACACACACACATGCACAGCTCTATGTGATTCCATGCACATTCCATGCCAGTGCATACAGTCACACAGAACACACCTCAGTTCGACTCAATGCTCACAGTATGCCAAAACATACATAGACACACACACATGGCTCCCTGTTACTTAGTGCACAGTGTATGCTAGCAGAGTTACACACACAAAGAAACACACATGGCTCACTGTGAATCAATACACAGCCTGTACCTCCACACACACACACATACAAACACTCACACACAGCTTAGTGTGACTCAATGCAAAGCATATACCAGCACGTGCACCCACACACACACTCACCTCCCTGTGACTGAGTGCACAGCCTGTACCAGCACACACACATACAAAAACTCACACATGGTTGTGACTCAATGTACAATCCACACCAGCACATACACACACATGACACCTCAGTGTGATCCAATGCTCAGTTTATACCAGCACAACCACACGGCTCACTGTGACTCAGTGCACAGCGTATGACATCACACACACACACACACATACACCTCACTGTGACTCAATGTGCAGCCTGTACCTGCACAGAAACAAACACACACATCACTGTGATGTGATATGCAACCTATACCAGCGCACACACACACACACACACACACACCAAAGTGTGACTCGATGGTCATCCTACATGAGAACACACAGACACACACATCCCTCACTGTGACACAATGCACAGTCTATACCAGCCTGCACACACTCACATGACACTGTGACTCAATGCACAATCTGTAATAGCCCACACACGAACACGTACACACCTTATTGTGATTCAATGCACAGCCTATATGTGAACACACACACATACTAACATGCACTCACACATGTCTCACGATGACTCAATCGCCTGTACAAGCACACACACATGGCTCACTGGGAGTCAGTGCCCACTCCATACCAGCACCAAACACACAACACAGCTCACTGTGACTCAAGGCACAATGTATGGCAGCACACACACACAGGCACACTCATACCCACATCTCACTGTGCCGGTAAGCCTGTGAAAGCACACGCACAATGAAACAAACACCCCTCACTGTGACTCACTGCATATCCTATACCAGTGCACTCTCACACACACACACATGGCTGACTGTGAATGAATGCACACTCTATAACTGGAAACACACAAACACACACACACACACAGCTCCCTGTGACTCAGTGCACAGGATATGCTAGCAGACATACACACACAGAGAAGCACATACAGCAAACTGTGAGTCAATCCACAGCCCATACCTCGACACATGCACACATACTGACACTCAAAAACACAGCTCAGTGTGATTCAATGCAAATCCTATACCAGAAAGTGCACACACACACACACAAACCTCCCTATGAATCAGTGCATAGCGTATAACATCACACACATACACCTCACTGTGACTCAATGTGCTGCCTCTACCTGCACATACACCCACAAACAACTCAATATGACTCAATGTGCAGGCTGTACTAGCACACACACACACATGTGCACACACACCTCAGTGTGCCTCAATTGTCAGCCTATACCAGAACACACAGACACAAACACCTCTCACTCTGACTCAATGCACAACCTATACCAGCATGCACACACACTCACATGGCACAGTGAATCAAGGCACAATGTTACAAGCACATGCACACACACCTCAGAGTGACTCAAAGCTCAGCCTATACCAGCACACACGCACACGCACACACACATGCACAGATGCAGGCCTCACTGTGACTCAATGCACAGCCTATACCAGAACACACACACACCCCAACACGCACTCACACATGGCTCACTGGTACTCAATCAATCGCCTATACCAGCACACACGCACACAGCTCACTGTGACTCAATGCAGTCTGTATCACCACACACTCACACACGCACCCATGAGTCAATAATGCCCATACCAGCACAATAAAGCCCATACCAGCACACAAACTCACATGCACACACACACACACGAGACTGTGACTGAAAACGCTTCCTGTACCAGCACACACACACACAAACACTACACTGTGACTCAATGCACAGCCTATGCGAACACACATATACACACACACTCAGCTCACAGTGACTGAATACAGAGTCTATATCAGCGCACACACAGACACACAGACACACACAGCCCACTGTGTCTCAATGGTCATCCAATGCCAGCACACACACACACACAGACACGCAAACACACACACTAGTTCATGTCAAAGTGGATTAAACCACAGTCCATACCATCAGAGACACAAACACACCGCACTACTCACCGTGACTCAATGCACAGTCTACACCAGCAAATACACATACACACACAACTCCCACACATTTAACTGTGACTCAGTGCTGTGACTATAGCAGCTCGCCACACACACACGGTTCACTGTGACTCAATGCACAGCCAATAACTGTACACACATACACACACACACACCGCTCAGTGATTCAATGCAAATCCCATATCAGCATACACATACACATACACTCACCTAGGTGTGACTCAATTCTAGGCCTATAGCAGCACACACACACACCTTACTGTGACTCATGCAGACTCTACAGCACCAAATACACAAACACTAACACAGGGCTGGGATTCAATGCACAGTCCATACCAGCAAAGGCACACACACCACACCACACTGTGACTCAATGCTCAGATTATACCAGCACACACACACGGCTCACTGTGTCCAAGTGCACAGAATATAACAACACACACACACACACCCCACATTGTGACTCAATGTGCAGCCTGTACCTGCACATACACACACACACACCTCACTGTGACAAAAAGTGGAGCCTATACCAGCACACACACTCCCCTGTGTGACACAACGGTCAGCCTATACCAGAACACGCAGACACACACACACATAACTGTGACTCAATGCACAGACTATACCAACGTGCACACAAACACACAGCACTCTGACTCAATGTACAATGTATACCAAAACACACAAGCATACACACACACCTCAGTGGGACTCAATGCACAGCCTATACCAGCACACACACATACACACCTGCACAGATACAGGGTTCACTGTGACTCAATGCACAGCCTATAGAAGAACACACACACATACCATCATGCACACACACATGGCTGACCGTGACTCAATCAATCGCGTATACCAGCACACACACACACACGACTCACTGTGACTCAATGCAGTCTCTAGCAGAACAAACACAGACACACACACCCCATGGAATCAATGAAAGCCCACCAACACACACACTCTCATACACACACACACACGGCTCACTGTGACTCAATGCACAGTCTGTATCACCACACACACACACATACACCTCAGATACTCAATGCAAAGACCATACGAGCACACAAACACACAAACACAAATAACTGATTAAATGCTCCACACATACTAGTGCACACACACACAGACATGCTCACTGTGATTCAAGGCACAGTCTACACGAGCACAGTAACACACAAACAACTCATTTTGACTCAATGCGCAGTGTACAGCAGCACACACACACATAACTCACTGTGACTCAATCCACAGCCTATATCAGCACACAGACACACACAAGGCTCACTGTGATTCAATGAAATCTGTAGCACCACACACACACACAAACACACACATACACCTCAGTGACTCAATGCAAAGCCCATACGAACACTCACAGACACACACCTAACTGATTCAGTGCTCAACCTCTACCAGCACACAGATGCACACACAGACACACACACACATGCACGCCTCATTCTGACATAATGTACAGTTCTTACCAGCACAAACACATGCAACACATCTCACTGTAACTCAATGCTCAGACTGTACTTGCACACACACAAGGCTCACTGTGAGTCAATGCACAGCCTATACCAGCAGAGACACACACACACTGCTCTCTATGACACAGTGCACATCCTGTACCATCACACACACACACAGCTTATTGTGATGCAGTAGAGTCTCTACACAACCAAATACACACACACACACGCACAGCTCACTGTGATTCCATGCAGACTCCATACCAGGGCACAAAAACACACAGCACACAACTCAGTGTGATTCAATGCTCACTTTATACCAAAACACACATAGACACACACACGGTTCTCTGTGACTCAGTGCACAGTCCATACCAGCACCGCACACACACTCACAGCTCACCTTGAATCAAAACACAGCCTACCCCAGCAAACACACACACACAGTTCACTGTGACTCAATGCACAGGCTATACCAGCACACACACATATACACACACAGCTTACTGCGACACAATACAGTCTCTACACCACCAAATACACACACACACACATGCACAGCTCTATGTGATTCCATGCACATTCCATGCCAGTGCATACAGTCACACAGAACACACCTCAGTTTGACTCAATGCTCACAGTATGCCAAAACATACATAGACACACACACATGGCTCCCTGTTACTTAGTGCACAGTGTATGCTAGCAGAGTTACACACACAAAGAAACACACATGGCTCACTGTGAATCAATACACAGCCTGTACCTCCACACACACACACACACACATACAAACACTCACACACAGCTTAGTGTGACTCAATGCAAAGCATATACCAGCACGTGCACCCACACACACACTCACCTCCCTGTGACTGAGTGCACAGCCTGTACCAGCACACACACATACAAAAACTCACACATGGTTGTGACTCAATGTACAATCCACACCAGCACATACACACACATGACACCTCAGTGTGATCTAATGCTCAGTTTATACCAGCACAACCACACGGCTCACTGTGACTCAGTGCACAGCGTATGACATCACACACACACAGACACATACACCACACTGTGACTCAATGTGCAGCCTGTACCTGCACAGAAACAAACACACACATCACTGTGATGCGATATGCAACCTATACCAGTACACACACACACACACACACCAAAGGGTGACTCGATGGTCATCCTACATGAGAACACACAGACACACACATCCCTCACTGTGACACAATGCACAGTCTATACCAGCCTGCACACCCTCACATGACACTGTGACTCAATTCACAATCTGTAATAGCCCACACACGAACACGTACACACCTTATTGTGATTCAATGCACAGCCTATATGTGAACACACACACATACTAACATGCACTCACACATGTCTCACGATGACTCAATCGCCTGTACAAGCACACACACATGGCTCACTGGGAGTCAGTGCCCACTCCATACCAGCACCAAACACACAACACAGCTCACTGTGACTCAAGGCACAGTGTATGGCAGCACACACACACAGGCACACTCATACCCACATCTCACTGTGCCGGTAAGCCTGTGAAAGCACACGCACAATGAAACAAACACCCCTCACTGTGACTCACTGCATATCCTATACCAGTGCACTCTCACACACACACACATGGCTGACTGTGAATGAATGCACACTCTATAACTGGAAACACACAAACACACACACACACAGCTCCCTGTGACTCAGTGCACAGGATATGCTAGCAGACATACACACACAGAGAAGCACATACAGCAAACTGTGAGTCAATCCACAGCCCATACCTCGACACATGCACACATACTGACACTCAAAAACACAGCTCAGTGTGATTCAATGCAAATCCTATACCAGAAAGTGCACACACACACACACAAACCTCCCTATGAATCAGTGCATAGCGTATAACATCACACACATACACCTCACTGTGACTCAATGTGCTGCCTCTACCTGCACATACACCCACAAACAACTCAATATGACTCAATGTGCAGGCTGTACCAGCACACACACACACATGTGCACACACACCTCAGTGTGCCTCAATTGTCAGCCTATACCAGAACACACAGACACAAACACCTCTCACTCTGACTCAATGCACAACCTATACCAGCATGCACACACACTCACATGGCACAGTGAATCAAGGCACAATGTTACAAGCACATGCACACACACCTCAGAGTGACTCAAAGCTCAGCCTATACCAGCACACACGCACACGCACACACACATGCACAGATGCAGGCCTCACTGTGACTCAATGCACAGCCTATACCAGAACACACACACACCCCAACACGCACTCACACATGGCTCACTGGTACTCAATCAATCGCCTATACCAGCACACACGCACACAGCTCACTGTGACTCAATGCAGTCTGTATCACCACACACTCACACACGCACCCATGAGTCAATAATGCCCATACCAGCACAATAAAGCCCATACCAGCACACAAACTCACATGCACACACACACACACGAGACTGTGACTGAAAACGCTTCCTGTACCAGCACACACACACACAAATACTACACTGTGACTCAATGCACAGCCTATACGAGCACACATATACACACACACACACAGCTCACAGTGACTGAATACAGAGTCTATATCAACGCACACACAAACACACAGACACACACAGCCCACTGTGTCTCAATGGTCATCCAGTGCCAGCACACACACACACACACACGCAAACACACACACTAGTTCATGTCAAAGTGGATTAAACCACAGTCCATACCATCACAGACACAAACACACCGCACTACTCACTGTGACTCAATGCACAGTCTACACCAGCAAATACACACACACACATACACACACAACTCCCACACATTTAACTGTGACTCAGTGCTGTGACTATAGCAGCTCACCACACACACATGGTTCACTGTGACTCAATGCACAGCCAATAACTGTACACACACACACACACACCGCTCAGTGATTCAATGCAAATCCCATATCAGCATACACATACACATACACTCACCTAGGTGTGACTCAATTCTAGGCCTATAGCAGCACACACACACACCTTACTGTGACTCATGCAGACTCTACAGCACCAAATACACAAACACTAACACAGGGCTGGGATTCAATGCACAGTCCATACCAGCAAAGGCACACACACCACACCACACTGTGACTCAATGCTCAGATTATACCAGCACACACACACGGCTCACTGTGTCCTAGTGCACAGCATATAACATCACACACACACACACCCCACACTGTGACTCAATGTGAAGCCTGTACCTGCACATACACACACACACACCTCACTGTGACAAAAAGTGGAGCCTATACCAGCACACACACACCACTGTGTGAAACAACGGTCAGCCTATACCAGAACACGCAGACACACACACACATAACTGTGACTCAATGCACAGACTATACCAGCGTGCACACAAACACACAGCACTCTGACTCAATGTACAATGTATACCAAAACACACAAGCATACACACACACCTCAGTGGGACTCAATGCACAGCCTATACCAGCACACACACATACACACCTGCACAGATACAGGGTTCACTGTGACTCAATGCACAGCCTATAGAAGAACACACACACATACCATCATGCACACACACATGGCTGACTGTGACTCAATCAATCGCGTATACCAGCACACACACACACGACTCACTGTGACTCAATGCAGTCTTTAGCACAACAAACACAGACACACACACCCCATGGAATCAATGAAAGCCCACCAACACACACACTCTCATACACACACACACATGGCTCACTGTGACTCAATGCACAGTCTGTATCACCACACACACACACACACATACACCTCAGTTACTCAATGCAAAGACCATACGAGCACACAAACACACAAACACAAATAACTGATTAAATGCTCCACACATACTAGTGCACACACACACAGACATGCTCACTGTGATTCAAGGCACAGTCTACACGAGCACAGTAACACACAAACAACTCATTTTGACTCAATGCGCAGTCTACAGCAGCACACACACACACATAACTCACTGTGACTCAATCCACAGCCTATATCAGCACACAGACACACACAAGGCTCACTGTGATTCAATGAAATCTGTAGCACCACACACACACACACAAACACACACATACACCTCAGTGACTCTATGCAAAGCCCATACGAACACTCACAGACACACACCTAACTGTGATTCAGTGCTCAACCTCTACCAGAACACAGATGCACACACAGACACACACACACATGCACGGCTCATTCTGACATAATGTACAGTTCTTACCAGCACAAACACATGCAACACATCTCACTGTAACTCAATGCTCAGACTGTACTTGCACACACACAAGGCTCACTGTGAGTCAATGCACAGCCTATACCAGCAGAGACACACACACACTGCTCTCTATGACACAGTGCACATCCTGTACCATCACACACACACAGCTTATTGTGATGCAGTAGAGACTCTACACAACCAAATACACACACACACACGCACAGCTCACTGTGATTCCATGCAGACTCCATACCAGGGCACAAAAACACACAGCACACAACTCAGTGTGATTCAATGCTCACTTTATACCAAAACACACATAGACACACACACGGTTCTCTGTGACTCAGTGCACAGTCCATACCAGCACCGCACACACACTCACAGCTCACCTTGAATCAAAGCACAGCCTACCCCAGCAAACACACACACACAGTTCACTGTGACTCAATGCACAGGCTATACCAGCACACACACATATACACACACAGCTTACTGCGACACAATACAGTCTCTACACCACCAAATACACACACACACACACATGCACAGCTCTATGTGATTCCATGCACATTCCATGCCAGTGCATACAGTCACACAGAACACACCTCAGTTTGACTCAATGCTCACAGTATGCCAAAACATACATAGACACACACACATGGCTCCCTGTTACTTAGTGCACAGTGTATGCTAGCAGAGTTACACACACAAAGAAACACACATGGCTCACTGTGAATCAATACACAGCCTGTACCTCCACACACACACACATACAAACACTCACACACAGCTTAGTGTGACTCAATGCAAAGCATATACCAGCACATGCACCCACACACACACTCACCTCCCTGTGACTGAGTGCACAGCCTGTACCAGCACACACACATACAAAAACTCACACATGGTTGTGACTCAATGTACAATCCACACCAGCACATACACACACATGACACCTCAGTGTGATCCAATGCTCAGTTTATACCAGCACAACCACACGGCTCACTGTGACTCAGTGCACAGCGTATGACATCACACACACACACACATACACCTCACTGTGACTCAATGTGCAGCCTGTACCTGCACAGAAACAAACACACACATCACTGTGATGCGATATGCAACCTATACCAGCACACACACACACACACACACACCAAAGTGTGACTCGATGGTCATCCTACATGAGAACACACAGACACACACATCCCTCACTGTGACACAATGCACAGTCTATACCAGCCTGCACACACTCACATGACACTGTGACTCAATGCACAATCTGTAATAGCCCACACACGAACACGTACACACCTTATTGTGATTCAATGCACAGCCTATATGTGAACACACACACATACTAACATGCACTCACACATGTCTCACGATGACTCAATCGCCTGTACAAGCACACACACATGGCTCACTGGGAGTCAGTGCCCACTCCATACCAGCACCAAACACACAACACAGCTCACTGTGACTCAAGGCACAGTGTATGGCAGCACACACACACAGGCACACTCATACCCACATCTCACTGTGCCGGTAAGCCTGTGAAAGCACACGCACAATGAAACAAACACACTTCACTGTGACTCACTGCATATCCTATACCAGTGCACTCTCACACACACACACATGGCTGACTGTGAATGAATGCACACTCTATACCTGGAAACACACAAACACACACACGGCTCCCTGTGACTCAGTGCACAGGATATGCTAGCAGACATACACACACAGAGAAGCACATACAGCAAACTGTGAGTCAATCCACAGCCCATACCTCGACACATGCACACATACTGACACTCAAAAACACAGCTCAGTGTGATTCAATGCAAATCCTATACCAGAAAGTGCACACACACACACACAAACCTCCCTATGAATCAGTGCATAGCGTATAACATCACACACATACACCTCACTGTGACTCAATGTGCTGCCTCTACCTGCACATACACCCACAAACAACTCAATATGACTCAATGTGCAGGCTGTACCAGCACACACACACACATGTGCACACACACCTCAGTGTGCCTCAATTGTCAGCCTATACCAGAACACACAGACACAAACACCTCTCACTCTGACTCAATGCACAACCTATACCAGCATGCACACACACTCACATGGCACAGTGAATCAAGGCACAATGTTACAAGCACATGCACACACACCTCAGAGTGACTCAAAGCTCAGCCTATACCAGCACACACGCACACGCACATGCACAGATGCAGGCCTCACTGTGACTCAATGCACAGCCTATACCAGAACACACACACACCCCAACACGCACTCACACATGGCTCACTGGTACTCAATCAATCGCCTATACCAGCACACACGCACACAGCTCACTGTGACTCAATGCAGTCTGTATCACCACACACTCACACACACACGCATGAGTCAATAATGCCCATACAAGCACAATAAAGACCATACCAGCACACAAACTCACATGCACACACACACACACGAGACTGTGACTGAAAACGCTTCCTGTACCAGCACACACACACACAAACACTACACTGTGACTCAATGCACAGCCTATACGAGCACACATATACACACACACACACAGCTCACAGTGACTGAATACAGAGTCTATATCAGCGCACACACAGACACACAGACACACACAGCCCACTGTGTCTCAATGGTTATCCAGTGCCAGCACACACATACACACACAGACATGCAAACACACACACTAGTTCATGTCAAAGTGGATTAAACCACAGTCCATACCATCACAGACACAAACACACCGCACTACTCACTGTGACTCAATGCACAGTCTACACCAGCAAATACACACACACACATACACACACAACTCCCACACATTTATCTGTGACTCAGTGCTGTGACTATAGCAGCTCGCCACACACACATGGTTCACTGTGACTCAATGCACAGCCAATAACTGTACACACATACACACACACACACCGCTCAGTGATTCAATGCAAATCCCATATCAGCATACACATACACATACACTCACCTAGGTGTGACTCAATTCTAGGCCTATAGCAGCACACACACACCTTACTGTGACTCATGCAGACTCTACAGCACCAAATACACAAACACTAACACAGGGCTGGGATTCAATGCACAGTCCATACCAGCAAAGGCACACACACCACACCACACTGTGACTCAATGCTCAGATTATACCAGCACACACACACGGCTCACTGTGTCCTAGTGCACAGCATATAACATCACACACACACACACCCCACACTGTGACTCAATGTGCAGCCTGTACCTGCACATACACACACACACACCTCACTGTGACAAAAAGTGGAGCCTATACCAGCACACACACTCCCCTGTGTGACACAACGGTCAGCCTATACCAGAACACGCAGACACACACACACATAACTGTGACTCAATGCACAGACTATACCAGCGTGCACACAAACACACAGCACTCTGACTCAATGTACAATGTATACCAAAACACACAAGCATACACACACACCTCAGTGGGACTCAATGCACAGCCTATAGAAGAACACAAACACATACACACCTGCACAGATACAGGGTTCACTGTGACTCAATGCACAGCCTATAGAAGAACACACACACATACCATCATGCACACACACACGACTCACTGTGACTCAATGCAGTCTCTAGCACAACAAACACAGACACACACACCCCATGGAATCAATGAAAGCCCACCAACACACACACTCTCATACACACACACACATGGCTCACTGTGACTCAATGCACAGTCTGTATCACCGCACACACACACACATACACCTCAGTTACTCAATGCAAAGACCATACGAGCACACAAACACACAAACACAAATAACTGATTAAATGCTCCACACATACTAGTGCACACACACACAGACATGCTCACTGTGATTCAAGGCACAGTCTACACGAGCACAGTAACATACAAACAACTCATTTTGACTCAATTCGCAGTGTACAGCAGCACACACACACACATAACTCACTGTGACTCAATCCACAGCTTATATCAGCACACAGACACACACAAGGCTCACTGTGATTCAATGAAATCTGTAGCACCACACACACACACAAACACACACATACACCTCAGTGACTCAATGCAAAGCCCATACGAACACTCACAGACACACACCTAACTGTGATTCAGTGCTCAACTTCTACCAGCACACAGACGCACACACAGACACACACACACATGCACGGCTCATTCTGACATAATGTAAAGTTCTTACCAACACAAACACATGCAACACAGCTCACTGTAACTCAATGCTCAGACTGTACTTGCACACACACAAGGCTCACTGTGAGTCAATGCACAGCCTATACCAGCAGAGACACACACACACTGCTCTCTATGACACAGTGCACATCCTGTACCATCACACACACACACAGCTTATTGTGATGCAATAGAGACTCTACACAACCAAATACACACACACACACGCACAGCTCACTGTGATTCCATGCAGACTCCATACCAGGGCACAAAAACACACAGCACACAACTCAGTGTGATTCAATCCTCACTTTATACCAAAACACACATAGACACACACACGGTTCTCTGTGACTCAGTGCACAGTCCATACCAGCACCGCACACACACTCACAGCTCACCTTGAATCAAAGCACAGCCTACCCCAGCAAACACACACACACAGTTCACTGTGACTCAATGCACAGGCTATACCAGCACACACACATATACACACACAGCTTACTGCGACACAATACAGTCTCTACACCACCAAATACACACACACACACATGCACAGCTCTATGTGATTCCATGCACATTCCATGCCAGTGCATACAGTCACACAGAACACACCTCAGTTTGACTCAATGCTCACAGTATGCCAAAACATACATAGACACACACACATGGCTCCCTGTTACTTAGTGCACAGTGTATGCTAGCAGAGTTACACACACAAAGAAACACACATGGCTCACTGTGAATCAATACACAGCATGTACCTCCACACACACACACATACAAACACTCACACACAGCTTAGTGTGACTCAATGCAAAGCATATACCAGCACGTGCACCCACACACACACTCACCTCCTTGTGACTGAGTGCACAGCCTGTACCAGCACACACACATACAAAAACTCACACATGGTTGTGACTCAATGTACAATCCACACCAGCACATACACACACATGACACCTCAGTGTGATCCAATGCTCAGTTTATACCAGCACAACCACACGTCTCACTGTGACTCAGTGCACAGCCTATGACATCACACACACACACACACATACACCTCACTGTGACTCAATGTGCAGCCTGTACCTGCACAGAAACAAACACACACATCACTGTGATGCGATATGCAACCTATACCAGCACACACACACACACACACACCAAAGTGTGACTCGATGATCATCCTACATGAGAACACACAGACACACACATCCCTCACTGTGACACAATGCACAGTCTATACCAGCCTGCACACACTCACATGACACTGTGACTCAATGCACAATCTGTAATAGCCCACACACGAACACGTACACACCTTATTGTGATTCAATGCACAGCCTATATGTGAACACACACACATACTAACATGCACTCACACATGTCTCACGATGACTCAATCGCCTGTACAAGCACACACACATGGCTCACTGGGAGTCAGTGCCCACTCCATACCAGCACCAAACACACAACACAGCTCACTGTGACTCAAGGCACAGTGTATGGCAGCACACACACACAGGCACACTCATACCCACATCTCACTGTGCCGGTAAGCCTGTGAAAGCACACGCACAATGAAACAAACACCCCTCACTGTGACTCACTGCATATCCTATACCAGTGCACTCTCACACACACACACATGGCTGACTGTGAATGAATGCACACTCTATAACTGGAAACACACAAACACACACACACACACACACAGCTCCCTGTGACTCAGTGCACAGGATATGCTAGCAGACATACACACACAGAGAAGCACATACAGCAAACTGTGAGTCAATCCACAGCCCATACCTCGACACATGCACACATACTGACACTCAAAAACACAGCTCAGTGTGATTCAATGCAAATCCTATACCAGAAAGTGCACACACACACACACAAACCTCCCTATGAATCAGTGCATAGCGTATAACATCACACACATACACCTCACTGTGACTCAATGTGCTGCCTCTACCTGCACATACACCCACAAACAACTCAATATGACTCAATGTGCAGGCTGTACTAGCACACACACACACATGTGCACACACACCTCAGTGTGCCTCAATTGTCAGCCTATACCAGAACACACAGACACAAACACCTCTCACTCTGACTCAATGCACAACCTATACCAGCATGAACACACACTCACATGGCACAGTGAATCAAGGCACAATGTTACAAGCACATGCACACACACCTCAGAGTGACTCAAAGCTCAGCCTATACCAGCACACACGCACACGCACACACACATGCACAGATGCAGGCCTCACTGTGACTCAATGCACAGCCTATACCAGAACACACACACACCCCAACACGCATTAACACATGGCTCACTGGTACTCAATCAATCGCCTATACCAGCACACACGCACACAGCTCACTGTGACTCAATGCAGTCTGTATCACCACACACTCACACACGCACCCATGAATCAATAATGCCCATACCAGCACAATAAATCCCATACCAGCACACAAACTCACATGCACACACACACACACGAGACTGTGACTGAAAACGCTTCCTGTACCAGCAAACACACACACAAACACTACACTGTGACTCAATGCACAGCCTATACGAACACACATATACACACACACTCAGCTCACAGTGACTGAATACAGAGTCTATATCAGCGCACACACAGACACACAGACACACACAGCCCACTGTGTCTCAATGGTCATCCAATGCCAGCACACACACACACACAGACACGCAAACACACACACTAGTTCATGTCAAAGTGGATTAAACCACAGTCTATACCATCAGAGACACAAACACACCGCACTACTCACCGTGACTCAATGCACAGTCTACACCAGCAAATACACATACACACACAACTCCCACACATTTAACTGTGACTCAGTGCTGTGACTATAGCAGCTCGCCACACACACACGGTTCACTGTGACTCAATGCACAGCCAATAACTGTACACACATACACACACACACACCGCTCAGTGATTCAATGCAAATCCCATATCAGCATACACATACACATACACTCACCTAGGTGTGACTCAATTCTAGGCCTATAGCAGCACACACACACACCTTACTGTGACTCATGCAGACTCTACAGCACCAAATACACAAACACTAACACAGGGCTGGGATTCAATGCACAGTCCATACCAGCAAAGGCACACACACCACACCACACTGTGACTCAATGCTCAGATTATACCAGCACACACACACGGCTCACTGTGTCCAAGTGCACAGCATATAACAACACACACACACACACCCCACATTGTGACTCAATGTGCAGCCTGTACCTGCACATACACACACACACACCTCACTGTGACAAAAAGTGGAGCCTATACCAGCACACACACTCCCCTGTGTGACAAAACGGTCAGCCTATACCAGAACACGCAGACACACACACACATAACTGTGACTCAATGCACAGACTATACCAACGTGCACACAAACACACAGCACTCTGACTCAATGTACAATGTATACCAAAACACACAAGCATACACACACACCTCAGTCGGACTCAATGCACAGCCTATACCAGCACACACACATACACACCTGCACAGATACAGGGTTCACTGTGACTCAATGCACAGCCTATAGAAGAACACACACACATACGATCATGCACACACACATGGCTGACCGTGACTCAATCAATCGCGTATACCAGCACACACACACACACGACTCACTGTGACTCAATGCAGTCTCTAGCAGAACAAACACAGACACACACACCCCATGGAATCAATGAAAGCCCACCAACACACACACTCTCATAAACACACACACACGGCTCACTGTGACTCAATGCACAGTCTGTATCACCACACACACACACACACATACACCTCAGTTACTCAATGCAAAGACCATACGAGCACACAAACACACAAACACAAATAACTGATTAAATGCTCCACACATACTAGTGCACACACACACAGACATGCTCACTGTGATTCAAGGCACAGTCTACACGAGCACAGTAACACACAAACAACTCATTTTGACTCAATGCGCAGTCTACAGCAGCACAAACACACATAACTCACTGTGACTCACTCCACAGCCTATATCAGCACACAGACACACACAAGGCTCACTGTGATTCAATGAAATCTGTAGCACCACACACACACACACAAACACACACATACACCTCAGTGACTCAATGCAAAGCCCATACGAACACTCACAGACACACACCTAACTGTGATTCAGTGCTCAACCTCTACCAGCACACAGATGCACACACAGACACACACACACATGCACGGCTCATTCTGACATAATGTACAGTTCTTACCAGCACAAACACATGCAACACATCTCACTGTAACTCAATGCTCAGACTGTACTTGCACACACACAAGGCTGACTGTGAGTCAATGCACAGCCTATACCAGCAGAGACACACACACACTGCTCTCTATGACACAGTGCACATCCTGTACCATCACACACACACACAGCTTATTGTGATGCAGTAGAGTCTCTACACAACCAAATACACACACACACACGCACAGCTCACTGTGATTCCATGCAGACTCCATACCAGGGCACAAAAACACACAGCACACAACTCAGTGTGATTCAATGCTCACTTTATACCAAAACACACATAGACACACACACGGTTCTCTGTGACTCAGTGCACAGTCCATACCAGCACCGCACACACACTCACAGCTCACCTTGAATCAAAGCACAGCCTACCCCAGCAAACACACACACACAGTTCACTGTGACTCAATGCACAGGCTATACCAGCACACACACATATACACACACAGCTTACTGTGACACAATACAGTCTCTACACCACCAAATACACACACACACATGCACAGCTCTATGTGATTCCATGCACATTCCATGCCAGTGCATACAGTCACACAGAACACACCTCAGTTTGACTCAATGCTCACAGTATGCCAAAACATACATAGACACACACACATGGCTCCCTGTTACTTAGTGCACAGTGTATGCTAGCAGAGTTACACACACAAAGAAACACACATGGCTCACTGTGAATCAATACACAGCCTGTACCTCCACACACACACACATACAAACACTCACACACAGCTTAGTGTGACTCAATGCAAAGCATATACCAGCACGTGCACCCACACACACACTCACCTCCCTGTGACTGAGTGCACAGCCTGTACCAGCACACACACATACAAAAACTCACACATGGTTGTGACTCAATGTACAATCCACACCAGCACATACACACACATGACACCTCAGTGTGATCCAATGCTCAGTTTATACCAGCACAACCACACGGCTCACTGTGACTCAGTGCACAGCGTATGACATCACACACACACACACATACACCTCACTGTGACTCAATGTGCAGCCTGTACCTGCACAGAAACAAACACACACATCACTGTGATGCGATATGCAACCTATACCAGCACACACACACACACACACACACACCAAAGTGTGCCTCGATGGTCATCCTACATGAGAACACACAGACACACACATCCCTCACTGTGACACAATGCACAGTCTATACCAGCCTGCACACACTCACATGACACTGTGACTCAATGCACAATCTGTAATAGCCCACACACGAACACGTACACACCTTATTGTGATTCAATGCACAGCCTATATGTGAACACACACACATACTAACATGCACTCACACATGTCTCACGATGACTCAATCGCCTGTACAAGCACACACACATGGCTCACTGGGAGTCAGTGCCCACTCCATACCAGCACCAAACACACAACACAGCTCACTGTGACTCAAGGCACAGTGTATGGCAGCACACACACACAGGCACACTCATACCCACATCTCACTGTGCCGGTAAGCCTGTGAAAGCACACGCACAATGAAACAAACACACTTCACTGTGACTCACTGCATATCCTATACCAGTGCACTCTCACACACACACACATGGCTGACTGTGAATGAATGCACACTCTATACCTGGAAACACACAAACACACACACGGCTCCCTGTGACTCAGTGCACAGGATATGCTAGCAGACATACACACACAGAGAAGCACATACAGCAAACTGTGAGTCAATCCACAGCCCATACCTCGACACATGCACACATACTGACACTCAAAAACACAGCTCAGTGTGATTCAATGCAAATCCTATACCAGAAAGTGCACACACACACACACAAACCTCCCTATGAATCAGTGCATAGCGTATAACATCACACACATACACCTCACTGTGACTCAATGTGCTGCCTCTACCTGCACATACACCCACAAACAACTCAATATGACTCAATGTGCAGGCTGTACCAGCACACACACACACATGTGCACACACACCTCAGTGTGCCTCAATTGTCAGCCTATACCAGAACACACAGACACAAACACCTCTCACTCTGACTCAATGCACAACCTATACCAGCATGCACACACACTCACATGGCACAGTGAATCAAGGCACAATGTTACAAGCACATGCACACACACCTCAGAGTGACTCAAAGCTCAGCCTATACCAGCACACACGCACACGCACACACACATGCACAGATGCAGGCCTCACTGTGACTCAATGCACAGCCTATACCAGAACACACACACACCCCAACACGCACTCACACATGGCTCACTGGTACTCAATCAATCGCCTATACCAGCACACACGCACACAGCTCACTGTGACTCAATGCAGTCTGTATCACCACACACTCACACACACACGCATGAGTCAATAATGCCCATACAAGCACAATAAAGACCATACCAGCACACAAACTCACATGCACACACACACACACGAGACTGTGACTGAAAACGCTTCCTGTACCAGCACACACACACACAAACACTACACTGTGACTCAATGCACAGCCTATACGAGCACACATATACACACACACACACAGCTCACAGTGACTGAATACAGAGTCTATATCAGCGCACACACAGACACACAGACACACACAGCCCACTGTGTCTCAATGGTTATCCAGTGCCAGCACACACATACACACACAGACATGCAAACACACACACTAGTTCATGTCAAAGTGGATTAAACCACAGTCCATACCATCACAGACACAAACACACCGCACTACTCACTGTGACTCAATGCACAGTCTACACCAGCAAATACACACACACACATACACACACAACTCCCACACATTTATCTGTGACTCAGTGCTGTGACTATAGCAGCTCGCCACACACACATGGTTCACTGTGACTCAATGCACAGCCAATAACTGTACACACATACACACACACACACCGCTCAGTGATTCAATGCAAATCCCATATCAGCATACACATACACATACACTCACCTAGGTGTGACTCAATTCTAGGCCTATAGCAGCACACACACACCTTACTGTGACTCATGCAGACTCTACAGCACCAAATACACAAACACTAACACAGGGCTGGGATTCAATGCACAGTCCATACCAGCAAAGGCACACACACCACACCACACTGTGACTCAATGCTCAGATTATACCAGCACACACACACGGCTCACTGTGTCCTAGTGCACAGCATATAACATCACACACACACACACCCCACACTGTGACTCAATGTGCAGCCTGTACCTGCACATACACACACACACACCTCACTGTGACAAAAAGTGGAGCCTATACCAGCACACACACTCCCCTGTGTGACACAACGGTCAGCCTATACCAGAACACGCAGACACACACACACATAACTGTGACTCAATGCACAGACTATACCAGCGTGCACACAAACACACAGCACTCTGACTCAATGTACAATGTATACCAAAACACACAAGCATACACACACACCTCAGTGGGACTCAATGCACAGCCTATAGAAGAACACAAACACATACACACCTGCACAGATACAGGGTTCACTGTGACTCAATGCACAGCCTATAGAAGAACACACACACATACCATCATGCACACACACACGACTCACTGTGACTCAATGCAGTCTCTAGCACAACAAACACAGACACACACACCCCATGGAATCAATGAAAGCCCACCAACACACACACTCTCATACACACACACACATGGCTCACTGTGACTCAATGCACAGTCTGTATCACCGCACACACACACACATACACCTCAGTTACTCAATGCAAAGACCATACGAGCACACAAACACACAAACACAAATAACTGATTAAATGCTCCACACATACTAGTGCACACACACACAGACATGCTCACTGTGATTCAAGGCACAGTCTACACGAGCACAGTAACATACAAACAACTCATTTTGACTCAATTCGCAGTGTACAGCAGCACACACACACACATAACTCACTGTGACTCAATCCACAGCTTATATCAGCACACAGACACACACAAGGCTCACTGTGATTCAATGAAATCTGTAGCACCACACACACACACAAACACACACATACACCTCAGTGACTCAATGCAAAGCCCATACGAACACTCACAGACACACACCTAACTGTGATTCAGTGCTCAACTTCTACCAGCACACAGACGCACACACAGACACACACACACATGCACGGCTCATTCTGACATAATGTAAAGTTCTTACCAACACAAACACATGCAACACAGCTCACTGTAACTCAATGCTCAGACTGTACTTGCACACACACAAGGCTCACTGTGAGTCAATGCACAGCCTATACCAGCAGAGACACACACACACTGCTCTCTATGACACAGTGCACATCCTGTACCATCACACACACACACAGCTTATTGTGATGCAATAGAGACTCTACACAACCAAATACACACACACACACGCACAGCTCACTGTGATTCCATGCAGACTCCATACCAGGGCACAAAAACACACAGCACACAACTCAGTGTGATTCAATCCTCACTTTATACCAAAACACACATAGACACACACACGGTTCTCTGTGACTCAGTGCATAGTCCATACCAGCACCGCACACACACTCACAGCTCACCTTGAATCAAAGCACAGCCTACCCCAGCAAACACACACACACAGTTCACTGTGACTCAATGCACAGGCTATACCAGCACACACACATATACACACACAGCTTACTGCGACACAATACAGTCTCTACACCACCAAATACACACACACACACATGCACAGCTCTATGTGATTCCATGCACATTCCATGCCAGTGCATACAGTCACACAGAACACACCTCAGTTTGACTCAATGCTCACAGTATGCCAAAACATACATAGACACACACACATGGCTCCCTGTTACTTAGTGCACAGTGTATGCTAGCAGAGTTACACACACAAAGAAACACACATGGCTCACTGTGAATCAATACACAGCCTGTACCTCCACACACACACACACACACACATACAAACACTCACACACAGCTTAGTGTGACTCAATGCAAAGCATATACCAGCACGTGCACCCACACACACACTCACCTCCTTGTGACTGAGTGCACAGCCTGTACCAGCACACACACATACAAAAACTCACACATGGTTGTGACTCAATGTACAATCCACACCAGCACATACACACACATGACACCTCAGTGTGATCCAATGCTCAGTTTATACCAGCACAACCACACGTCTCACTGTGACTCAGTGCACAGCCTATGACATCACACACACACACACACATACACCTCACTGTGACTCAATGTGCAGCCTGTACCTGCACAGAAACAAACACACACATCACTGTGATGCGATATGCAACCTATACCAGCACACACACACACACACACACCAAAGTGTGACTCGATGATCATCCTACATGAGAACACACAGACACACACATCCCTCACTGTGACACAATGCACAGTCTATACCAGCCTGCACACACTCACATGACACTGTGACTCAATGCACAATCTGTAATAGCCCACACACGAACACGTACACACCTTATTGTGATTCAATGCACAGCCTATATGTGAACACACACACATACTAACATGCACTCACACATGTCTCACGATGACTCAATCGCCTGTACAAGCACACACACATGGCTCACTGGGAGTCAGTGCCCACTCCATACCAGCACCAAACACACAACACAGCTCACTGTGACTCAAGGCACAGTGTATGGCAGCACACACACACAGGCACACTCATACCCACATCTCACTGTGCCGGTAAGCCTGTGAAAGCACACGCACAATGAAACAAACACCCCTCACTGTGACTCACTGCATATCCTATACCAGTGCACTCTCACACACACACACATGGCTGACTGTGAATGAATGCACACTCTATAACTGGAAACACACAAACACACACACACACACACACAGCTCCCTGTGACTCAGTGCACAGGATATGCTAGCAGACATACACACACAGAGAAGCACATACAGCAAACTGTGAGTCAATCCACAGCCCATACCTCGACACATGCACACATACTGACACTCAAAAACACAGCTCAGTGTGATTCAATGCAAATCCTATACCAGAAAGTGCACACACACACACACAAACCTCCCTATGAATCAGTGCATAGCGTATAACATCACACACATACACCTCACTGTGACTCAATGTGCTGCCTCTACCTGCACATACACCCACAAACAACTCAATATGACTCAATGTGCAGGCTGTACTAGCACACACACACACATGTGCACACACACCTCAGTGTGCCTCAATTGTCAGCCTATACCAGAACACACAGACACAAACACGTCTCACTCTGACTCAATGCACAACCTATACCAGCATGAACACACACTCACATGGCACAGTGAATCAAGGCACAATGTTACAAGCACATGCACACACACCTCAGAGTGACTCAAAGCTCAGCCTATACCAGCACACACGCACACGCACACACACATGCACAGATGCAGGCCTCACTGTGACTCAATGCACAGCCTATACCAGAACACACACACACCCCAACACGCATTAACACATGGCTCACTGGTACTCAATCAATCGCCTATACCAGCACACACGCACACAGCTCACTGTGACTCAATGCAGTCTGTATCACCACACACTCACACACGCACCCATGAATCAATAATGCCCATACCAGCACAATAAATCCCATACCAGCACACAAACTCACATGCACACACACACACACGAGACTGTGACTGAAAACGCTTCCTGTACCAGCAAACACACACACAAACACTACACTGTGACTCAATGCACAGCCTATACGAACACACATATACACACACACTCAGCTCACAGTGACTGAATACAGAGTCTATATCAGCGCACACACAGACACACAGACACACACAGCCCACTGTGTCTCAATGGTCATCCAATGCCAGCACACACACACACACAGACACGCAAACACACACACTAGTTCATGTCAAAGTGGATTAAACCACAGTCTATACCATCAGAGACACAAACACACCGCACTACTCACCGTGACTCAATGCACAGTCTACACCAGCAAATACACATACACACACAACTCCCACACATTTAACTGTGACTCAGTGCTGTGACTATAGCAGCTCGCCACACACACACGGTTCACTGTGACTCAATGCACAGCCAATAACTGTACACACATACACACACACACACCGCTCAGTGATTCAATGCAAATCCCATATCAGCATACACATACACATACACTCACCTAGGTGTGACTCAATTCTAGGCCTATAGCAGCACACACACACACCTTACTGTGACTCATGCAGACTCTACAGCACCAAATACACAAACACTAACACAGGGCTGGGATTCAATGCACAGTCCATACCAGCAAAGGCACACACACCACACCACACTGTGACTCAATGCTCAGATTATACCAGCACACACACACGGCTCACTGTGTCCAAGTGCACAGCATATAACAACACACACACACACACCCCACATTGTGACTCAATGTGCAGCCTGTACCTGCACATACACACACACACACCTCACTGTGACAAAAAGTGGAGCCTATACCAGCACACACACTCCCCTGTGTGACACAACGGTCAGCCTATACCAGAACACGCAGACACACACACACATAACTGTGACTCAATGCACAGACTATACCAACGTGCACACAAACACACAGCACTCTGACTCAATGTACAATGTATACCAAAACACACAAGCATACACACACACCTCAGTCGGACTCAATGCACAGCCTATACCAGCACACACACATACACACCTGCACAGATACAGGGTTCACTGTGACTCAATGCACAGCCTATAGAAGAACACACACACATACGATCATGCACACACACATGGCTGACCGTGACTCAATCAATCGCGTATACCAGCACACACACACACACGACTCACTGTGACTCAATGCAGTCTCTAGCAGAACAAACACAGACACACACACCCCATGGAATCAATGAAAGCCCACCAACACACACACTCTCATAAACACACACACACGGCTCACTGTGACTCAATGCACAGTCTGTATCACCACACACACACACACACATACACCTCAGTTACTCAATGCAAAGACCATACGAGCACACAAACACACAAACACAAATAACTGATTAAATGCTCCACACATACTAGTGCACACACACACAGACATGCTCACTGTGATTCAAGGCACAGTCTACACGAGCACAGTAACACACAAACAACTCATTTTGACTCAATGCGCAGTCTACAGCAGCACAAACACACATAACTCACTGTGACTCACTCCACAGCCTATATCAGCACACAGACACACACAAGGCTCACTGTGATTCAATGAAATCTGTAGCACCACACACACACACACAAACACACACATACACCTCAGTGACTCAATGCAAAGCCCATACGAACACTCACAGACACACACCTAACTGTGATTCAGTGCTCAACCTCTACCAGCACACAGATGCACACACAGACACACACACACATGCACGGCTCATTCTGACATAATGTACAGTTCTTACCAGCACAAACACATGCAACACATCTCACTGTAACTCAATGCTCAGACTGTACTTGCACACACACAAGGCTGACTGTGAGTCAATGCACAGCCTATACCAGCAGAGACACACACACACTGCTCTCTATGACACAGTGCACATCCTGTACCATCACACACACACACAGCTTATTGTGATGCAGTAGAGTCTCTACACAACCAAATACACACACACACACGCACAGCTCACTGTGATTCCATGCAGACTCCATACCAGGGCACAAAAACACACAGCACACAACTCAGTGTGATTCAATGCTCACTTTATACCAAAACACACATAGACACACACACGGTTCTCTGTGACTCAGTGCACAGTCCATACCAGCACCGCACACACACTCACAGCTCACCTTGAATCAAAGCACAGCCTACCCCAGCAAACACACACACACAGTTCACTGTGACTCAATGCACAGGCTATACCAGCACACACACATATACACACACAGCTTACTGTGACACAATACAGTCTCTACACCACCAAATACACACACACACATGCACAGCTCTATGTGATTCCATGCACATTCCATGCCAGTGCATACAGTCACACAGAACACACCTCAGTTTGACTCAATGCTCACAGTATGCCAAAACATACATAGACACACACACATGGCTCCCTGTTACTTAGTGCACAGTGTATGCTAGCAGAGTTACACACACAAAGAAACACACATGGCTCACTGTGAATCAATACACAGCCTGTACCTCCACACACACACACATACAAACACTCACACACAGCTTAGTGTGACTCAATGCAAAGCATATACCAGCACGTGCACCCACACACACACTCACCTCCCTGTGACTGAGTGCACAGCCTGTACCAGCACACACACATACAAAAACTCACACATGGTTGTGACTCAATGTACAATCCACACCAGCACATACACACACATGACACCTCAGTGTGATCCAATGCTCAGTTTATACCAGCACAACCACACGGCTCACTGTGACTCAGTGCACAGCGTATGACATCACACACACACACACATACACCTCACTGTGACTCAATGTGCAGCCTGTACCTGCACAGAAACAAACACACACATCATTGTGATGCGATATGCAACCTATACCAGCACACACACACACACACACACACACCAAAGTGTGCCTCGATGGTCATCCTACATGAGAACACACAGACACACACATCCCTCACTGTGACACAATGCACAGTCTATACCAGCCTGCACACACTCACATGACACTCTGACTCAATGCACAATCTGTAATAGCCCACACACGAAAACGTACACACCTTATTGTGATTCAATGCACAGCCTATATGTGAACACACACACATACTAACATGCACTCACACATGTCTCACGATGACTCAATCGCCTGTACAAGCACACACACATGGCTCACTGGGAGTCAGTGCCCACTCCATACCAGCACCAAACACACAACACAGCTCACTGTGACTCAAGGCACAGTGTATGGCAGCACACACACACAGGCACACTCATACCCACATCTCACTGTGCCGGTAAGACTGTGAAAGCACACGCACAATGAAACAAACACCCCTCACTGTGACTCACTGCATATCCTATACCAGTGCACTCTCACACACACACACATGGCTGACTGTGAATGAATGCACACTCTATACCTGGAAACACACAAACACACACACACACACAGCTCCCTGTGACTCAGTGCACAGGATATGCTAGCAGACATACACACACAGAGAAGCACATACAGCAAACTGTGAGTCAATCCACAGCCCATACCTCGACACATGCACACATACTGACACTCAAAAACACAGCTCAGTGTGATTCAATGCAAATCCTATACCAGAAAGTGCACACACACACACACAAACCTCCCTATGAATCAGTGCATAGCGTATAACATCACACACATACACCTCACTGTGACTCAATGTGCTGCCTCTACCTGCACATACACCCACAAACAACTCAATATGACTCAATGTGCAGGCTGTACCAGCACACACACACACATGTGCACACACACCTCAGTGTGCCTCAATTGTCAGCCTATACCAGAACACACAGACACAAACACCTCTCACTCTGACTCAATGCACAACCTATACCAGCATGCACACACACTCACATGGCACAGTGAATCAAGGCACAATGTTACAAGCACATGCACACACACCTCAGAGTGACTCAAAGCTCAGCCTATACCAGCACACACGCACACGCACACACACATGCACAGATGCAGGCCTCACTGTGACTCAATGCACAGCCTATACCAGAACACACACACACCCCAACACGCACTCACACATGGCTCACTGGTACTCAATCAATCGCCTATACCAGCACACACGCACACAGCTCACTGTGACTCAATGCAGTCTGTATCACCACACACTCACACACGCACCCATGAGTCAATAATGCCCATACCAGCACAATAAAGCCCATACCAGCACACAAACTCACATGCACACACACACACACGAGACTGTGACTGAAAACGCTTCCTGTACCAGCACACACACACACAAATACTACACTGTGACTCAATGCACAGCCTATACGAGCACACATATACACACACACACACAGCTCACAGTGACTGAATACAGAGTCTATATCAACGCACACACAAACACACAGACACACACAGCCCACTGTGTCTCAATGGTCATCCAGTGCCAGCACACACACACACACACACGCAAACACACACACTAGTTCATGTCAAAGTGGATTAAACCACAGTCCATACCATCACAGACACAAACACACCGCACTACTCACTGTGACTCAATGCACAGTCTACACCAGCAAATACACACACACACATACACACACAACTCCCACACATTTAACTGTGACTCAGTGCTGTGACTATAGCAGCTCGCCACACACACATGGTTCACTGTGACTCAATGCACAGCCAATAACTGTACACACATACACACACACATACCGCTCAGTGATTCAATGCAAATCCCATATCAGCATACACATACACATACACTCACCTAGGTGTGACTCAATTCTAGGCCTATAGCAGCACACACACACACCTTACTGTGACTCATGCAGACTCTACAGCACCAAATACACAAACACTAACACAGGGCTGGGATTCAATGCACAGTCCATACCAGCAAAGGCACACACACCACACCACACTGTGACTCAATGCTCAGATTATACCAGCACACACACACGGCTCACTCTGTCCTAGTGCACAGCATATAACATCACACACACACACACCCCACACTGTGACTCAATGTGCAGCCTGTACCTGCACATACACACACACACACCTCACTGTGACAAAAAGTGGAGCCTATACCAGCACACACACACCCCTGTGTGACACAATGGTCAGCCTATACCAGAACACGCAGACACACACACACATAACTGTGACTCAATGCACAGACTATACCAGCGTGCACACAAACACACAGCACTCTGAATCAATGCACAATGTATACCAAAACACACAAGCATACACACACACCTCAGTGGGACTCAATGCACAGCTTATACCAGCACACACACATACACACCTGCACAGATACAGGGTTCACTGTGACTCAATGCACAGCCTATAGAAGAACACACACACATACCGTCATGCACACACACATGGCTGACCGTGACTCAATCAATCGCGTATACCAGCACACACACACACGACTCACTGTGACTCAATGCAGTCTTTAGCACAACAAACACAGACACACACACCCCATGGAATCAATGAAAGCCCACCAACACACACACTCTCATACACACACACACATGGCTCACTGTGACTCAATGCACAGTCTGTATCACCACACACACACACACATACACCTCAGTTACTCAATGCAAAGACCATACGAGCACACAAACACACAAACACAAATAACTGATTAAATGCTCCACACATACTAGTGCACACACACACAGACATGCTCACTGTGATTCAAGGCACAGTCTACACGAGCACAGTAACACACAAACAACTCATTTTGACTCAATGCGCAGTCTACAGCAGCACACACACACACATAACTCACTGTGACTCAATCCACAGCCTATATCAGCACACAGACACACACAAGGCTCACTGTGATTCAATGAAATCTGTAGCACCACACACACACACAAACACACACATACACCTCAGTGACTCAATGCAAAGCCCATACGAATACTCACAGACACAAACCTAACTGTGATTCAGTGCTCAACCTCTACCAGCACACAGACGCACACACACATGCACGGCTCATTCTGACATAATGTACAGTTCTTACCAGCACAAACACATGCAACACATCTCACTGTAACTCAATGCTCAGACTGTACTTGCACACACACAAGGCTCACTGTGAGTCAATGCACAGCCTATACCAGCAGAGACACACACACACTGCTCTCTATGACACAGTGCACATCCTGTACCATCACACACACACACAGCTTATTGTGATGCAATAGAGACTCTACACAACCAAATACACACACACACACGCACAGCTCACTGTGATTCCATGCAGACTCCATACCAGGGCACAAAAACACACAGCACACAACTCAGTGTGATTCAATGCTCACTTTATACCAAAACACACATAGACACACACACGGTTCTCTGTGACTCAGTGCACAGTCCATACCAGCACCGCACACACACTCACAGCTCACCTTGAATCAAAACACAGCCTACCCCAGCAAACACACACACACAGTTCACTGTGACTCAATGCACAGGCTATACCAGCACACACACATATACACACACAGCTTACTGCGACACAATACAGTCTCTACACCACCAAATACACACACACACACATGCACAGCTCTATGTGATTCCATGCACATTCCATGCCAGTGCATACAGTCACACAGAACACACCTCAGTTTGACTCAATGCTCACAGTATGCCAAAACATACATAGACACACACACATGGCTCCCTGTTACTTAGTGCACAGTGTATGCTAGCAGAGTTACACACACAAAGAAACACACATGGCTCACTGTGAATCAATACACAGCATGTACCTCCACACACACACACATACAAACACTCACACACAGCTTAGTGTGACTCAATGCAAAGCATATACCAGCACGTGCACCCACACACACACTCACCTCCCTGTGACTGAGTGCACAGCCTGTACCAGCACACACACATACAAAAACTCACACATGGTTGTGACTCAATGTACAATCCACACCAGCACATACACACACATGACACCTCAGTGTGATCCAATGCTCAGTTTATACCAGCACAACCACACGGCTCACTGTGACTCAGTGCACAGCGTATGACATCACACACACACACACATACACCTCACTGTGACTCAATGTGCAGCCTGTACCTGCACAGAAACAAACACACACATCACTGTGATGCGATATGCAACCTATACCAGCACACACACACACACACACACACACCAAAGTGTGACTCGATGGTCATCCTACATGAGAACACACAGACACACACATCCCTCACTGTGACACAATGCACAGTCTATACCAGCCTGCACACACTCACATGACACTGTGACTCAATGCACAATCTGTAATAGCCCACACACGAACACGTACACACCTTATTGTGATTCAATGCACAGCCTATATGTGAACACACACACATACTAACATGCACTCACACATGTCTCACGATGACTCAATCGCCTGTACAAGCACACACACATGGCTCACTGGGAGTCAGTGCCCACTCCATACCAGCACCAAACACACAACACAGCTCACTGTGACTCAAGGCACAGTGTATGGCAGCACACACACACAGGCACACTCATACCCACATCTCACTGTGCCGGTAAGACTGTGAAAGCACACGCACAATGAAACAAACACCCCTCACTGTGACTCACTGCATATCCTATACCAGTGCACTCTCACACACACACACATGGCTGACTGTGAATGAATGCACACTCTATACCTGGAAACACACAAACACACACACACACACAGCTCCCTGTGACTCAGTGCACAGGATATGCTAGCAGACATACACACACAGAGAAGCACATACAGCAAACTGTGAGTCAATCCACAGCCCATACCTCGACACATGCACACATACTGACACTCAAAAACACAGCTCAGTGTGATTCAATGCAAATCCTATACCAGAAAGTGCACACACACACACACAAACCTCCCTATGAATCAGTGCATAGCGTATAACATCACACACATACACCTCACTGTGACTCAATGTGCTGCCTCTACCTGCACATACACCCACAAACAACTCAATATGACTCAATGTGCAGGCTGTACCAGCACACACACACACATGTGCACACACACCTCAGTGTGCCTCAATTGTCAGCCTATACCAGAACACACAGACACAAACACCTCTCACTCTGACTCAATGCACAACCTATACCAGCATGCACACACACTCACATGGCACAGTGAATCAAGGCACAATGTTACAAGCACATGCACACACACCTCAGAGTGACTCAAAGCTCAGCCTATACCAGCACACACGCACACGCACACACACATGCACAGATGCAGGCCTCACTGTGACTCAATGCACAGCCTATACCAGAACACACACACACCCCAACACGCACTCACACATGGCTCACTGGTAATCAATCGCCTATACCAGCACACACGCACACAGCTCACTGTGACTCAATGCAGTCTGTATCACCACACACTCACACACACACGCATGAGTCAATAATGCCCATACCAGCACAATAAAGCCCATACCAGCACACAAACTCACATGCACACACACACACACGAGACTGTGACTGAAAACGCTTCCTGTACCAGCACACACACACACAAACACTACACTGTGACTCAATGCACAGCCTATACGAGCACACATATACACACACACACACAGCTCACAGTGACTGAATACAGAGTCTATATCAACGCACACACAGATACACACAGCCCACTGTGTCTCAATGGTCATTCAGTGCCAGCACACACACACACACACAGACATGCAAACACACACACTAGTTCATGTCAAAGTGGATTAAACCACAGTCCATACCATCACAGACACAAACACACCGCACTACTCACTGTGACTCAATGCACAGTCTACACCAGCAAATACACACACACACATACACACACAACTCCCACACATTTAACTGTGACTCAGTGCTGTGACTATAGCAGCTCGCCACACACACATGGTTCACTGTGACTCAATGCACAGCCAATAACTGTACACACATACACACACACACACCGCTCAGTGATTCAATGCAAATCCCATATCAGCATACACATACACATACACTCACCTAGGTGTGACTCAATTCTAGGCCTATAGCAGCACACACACACACCTTACTGTGACTCATGCAGACTCTACAGCACCAAATACACAAACACTAACACAGGGCTGGGATTTAATGCACAGTCCATACCAGCAAAGGCACACACACCACACCACACTGTGACTCAATGCTCAGATTATACCAGCACACACACACGGCTCACTCTGTCCTAGTGCACAGCATATAACATCACACACACACACCCCCCACACTGTGACTCAATGTGCAGCCTGTACCTGCACATACACACACACACCTCACTGTGACAAAAAGTGGAGCCTATACCAGCACACACACTCCCCTGTGTGACACAACGGTCAGCCTATACCAGAACACGCAGACACACACACACATAACTGTGACTCAATGCACAGACTATACCAGCGTGCACACAAACACACAGCACTCTGACTCAATGTATAATGTATACCAAAACACACAAGCATACACACACACCTCAGTGGGACTCAATGCACAACCTATACCAGCACACACACATACACACCTGCACAGATACAGGGTTCACTGTGACTCAATGCACAGCCTATAGAAGAACACACACACATACCATTATGCACACACACATGGCTGACCGTGACTCAATCAATCGTGTATACCAGCACACACACACACGACTCACTGTGACTCAATGCAGTCTTTAGCACAACAAACACAGACACACACACCCCATGGAATCAATGAAAGCCCACCAACACACACACTCTCATACACACACACACATGGCTCACTGTGACTCAATGCACAGTCTGTATCACCACACACACACACACATACACCTCAGTTACTCAATGCAAAGACCATACGAGCACACAAACACACAAACACAAATAACTGATTAAATGCTCCACACATACTAGTGCACACACACACAGACATGCTCACTGTGATTCAAGGCACAGTCTACACGAGCACAGTAACACACAAACAACTCATTTTGACTCAATGCGCAGTCTACAGCAGCACACACACACATAACTCACTGTGACTCAATCCACAGCCTATATCAGCACACAGACACACACAAGGCTCACTGTGATTCAATGAAATCTGTAGCACCACACACACACACACAAACACACACATACACCTCAGTGACTCAATGCAAAGCCCATACGAACACTCACAGACACACACCTAACTGTGATTCAGTGCTCAACCTCTACCAGCACACAGATGCACACACAGACACACACACACATGCACGGCTCATTCTGACATAATGTACAGTTCTTACCAGCACAAACACATGCAACACATCTCACTGTAACTCAATGCTCAGACTGTACTTGCACACACACAAGGCTCACTGTGAGTCAATGCACAGACTATACCAGCAGAGACACACACACACTGCTCTCTATGACACAGTGCACATCCTGTACCATCACACACACACACAGCTTATTGTGATGCAGTAGAGTCTCTACACAACCAAATACACACACACACACGCACAGCTCACTGTGATTCCATGCAGACTCCATACCAGGGCACAAAAACACACAGCACACAACTCAGTGTGATTCAATGCTCACTTTATACCAAAACACACATAGACACACACACGGTTCTCTGTGACTCAGTGCACAGTCCATACCAGCACCGCACACACACTCACAGCTCACCTTGAATCAAAGCACAGCCTACCCCAGCAAACACACACACACAGTTCACTGTGACTCAATGCACAGGCTATACCAGCACACACACATATACACACACAGCTTACTGCGACACAATACAGTCTCTACACCACCAAATACACACACACACACATGCACAGCTCTATGTGATTCCATGCACATTCCATGCCAGTGCATACAGTCACACAGAACACACCTCAGTTTGACTCAATGCTCACAGTATGCCAAAACATACATAGACACACACACATGGCTCCCTGTTACTTAGTGCACAGTGTATGCTAGCAGAGTTACACACACAAAGAAACACACATGGCTCACTGTGAATCAATACACAGCCTGTACCTCCACACACACACACATACAAACACTCACACACAGCTTAGTGTGACTCAATGCAAAGCATATACCAGCACGTGCACCCACACACACACTCACCTCCCTGTGACTGAGTGCACAGCCTGTACCAGCACACACACATACAAAAACTCACACATGGTTGTGACTCAATGTACAATCCACACCAGCACATACACACACATGACACCTCAGTGTGATCCAATGCTCAGTTTATACCAGCACAACCACACGGCTCACTGTGACTCAGTGCACAGCGTATGACATCACACACACACACACATACACCTCACTGTGACTCAATGTGCAGCCTGTACCTGCACAGAAACAAACACACACATCATTGTGATGCGATATGCAACCTATACCAGCACACACACACACACACACACACACCAAAGTGTGCCTCGATGGTCATCCTACATGAGAACACACAGACACACACATCCCTCACTGTGACACAATGCACAGTCTATACCAGCCTGCACACACTCACATGACACTCTGACTCAATGCACAATCTGTAATAGCCCACACACGAACACGTACACACCTTATTATGATTCAATGCACAGCCTATATGTGAACACACACACATACTAACATGCACTCACACATGTCTCACGATGACTCAATCGCCTGTACAAGCACACACACATGGCTCACTGGGAGTCAGTGCCCACTCCATACCAGCACCAAACACACAACACAGCTCACTGTGACTCAAGGCACAGTGTATGGCAGCACACACACACAGGCACACTCATACCCACATCTCACTGTGCCGGTAAGCCTGTGAAAGCACACGCACAATGAAACAAACACCCCTCACTGTGACTCACTGCATATCCTATACCAGTGCACTCTCACACACACACACATGGCTGACTGTGAATGAATGCACACTCTATACCTGGAAACACACAAACACACACACACACACAGCTCCCTGTGACTCAGTGCACAGGATATGCTAGCAGACATACACACACAGAGAAGCACATACAGCAAACTGTGAGTCAATCCACAGCCCATACCTCGACACATGCACACATACTGACACTCAAAAACACAGCTCAGTGTGATTCAATGTAAATCCTATACCAGAAAGTGCACACACACACACACAAACCTCCCTATGAATCAGTGCATAGCGTATAACATCACACACATACACCTCACTGTGACTCAATGTGCTGCCTCTACCTGCACATACACCCACAAACAACTCAATATGACTCAATGTGCAGGCTGTACCAGCACACACACACACATGTGCACACACACCTCAGTGTGCCTCAATTGTCAGCCTATACCAGAACACACAGACACAAACACCTCTCACTCTGACTCAATGCACAACCTATACCAGCATGCACACACACTCACATGGCACAGTGAATCAAGGCACAATGTTACAAGCACATGCACACACACCTCAGAGTGACTCAAAGCTCAGCCTATACCAGCACACACGCACACGCACACACACATGCACAGATGCAGGCCTCACTGTGACTCAATGCACAGCCTATACCAGAACACACACACACCCCAACACGCACTCACACATGGCTCACTGGTACTCAATCAATCGCCTATACCAGCACACACGCACACAGCTCACTGTGACTCAATGCAGTCTGTATCACCACACACTCACACACGCACCCATGAGTCAATAATGCCCATACCAGCACAATAAAGCCCATACCAGCACACAAACTCACATGCACACACACACACACGAGACTGTGACTGAAAACGCTTCCTGTACCAGCACACACACACACAAATACTACACTGTGACTCAATGCACAGCCTATACGAGCACACATATACACACACACACACAGCTCACAGTGACTGAATACAGAGTCTATATCAACGCACACACAAACACACAGACACACACAGCCCACTGTGTCTCAATGGTCATCCAGTGCCAGCACACACACACACACACACGCAAACACACACACTAGTTCATGTCAAAGTGGATTAAACCACAGTCCATACCATCACAGACACAAACACACCGCACTACTCACTGTGACTCAATGCACAGTCTACACCAGCAAATACACACACACACATACACACACAACTCCCACACATTTAACTGTGACTCAGTGCTGTGACTATAGCAGCTCGCCACACACACATGGTTCACTGTGACTCAATGCACAGCCAATAACTGTACACACATACACACACACATACCGCTCAGTGATTCAATGCAAATCCCATATCAGCATACACATACACATACACTCACCTAGGTGTGACTCAATTCTAGGCCTATAGCAGCACACACACACACCTTACTGTGACTCATGCAGACTCTACAGCACCAAATACACAAACACTAACACAGGGCTGGGATTCAATGCACAGTCCATACCAGCAAAGGCACACACACCACACCACACTGTGACTCAATGCTCAGATTATACCAGCACACACACACGGCTCACTCTGTCCTAGTGCACAGCATATAACATCACACACACACACACCCCACACTGTGACTCAATGTGCAGCCTGTACCTGCACATACACACACACACACCTCACTGTGACAAAAAGTGGAGCCTATACCAGCACACACACACCCCTGTGTGACACAATGGTCAGCCTATACCAGAACACGCAGACACACACACACATAACTGTGACTCAATGCACAGACTATACCAGCGTGCACACAAACACACAGCACTCTGAATCAATGCACAATGTATACCAAAACACACAAGCATACACACACACCTCAGTGGGACTCAATGCACAGCTTATACCAGCACACACACATACACACCTGCACAGATACAGGGTTCACTGTGACTCAATGCACAGCCTATAGAAGAACACACACACATACCGTCATGCACACACACATGGCTGACCGTGACTCAATCAATCGCGTATACCAGCACACACACACACGACTCACTGTGACTCAATGCAGTCTTTAGCACAACAAACACAGACACACACACCCCATGGAATCAATGAAAGCCCACCAACACACACACTCTCATACACACACACACATGGCTCACTGTGACTCAATGCACAGTCTGTATCACCACACACACACACACATACACCTCAGTTACTCAATGCAAAGACCATACGAGCACACAAACACACAAACACAAATAACTGATTAAATGCTCCACACATACTAGTGCACACACACACAGACATGCTCACTGTGATTCAAGGCACAGTCTACACGAGCACAGTAACACACAAACAACTCATTTTGACTCAATGCGCAGTCTACAGCAGCACACACACACACATAACTCACTGTGACTCAATCCACAGCCTATATCAGCACACAGACACACACAAGGCTCACTGTGATTCAATGAAATCTGTAGCACCACACACACACACAAACACACACATACACCTCAGTGACTCAATGCAAAGCCCATACGAATACTCACAGACACAAACCTAACTGTGATTCAGTGCTCAACCTCTACCAGCACACAGACGCACACACACATGCACGGCTCATTCTGACATAATGTACAGTTCTTACCAGCACAAACACATGCAACACATCTCACTGTAACTCAATGCTCAGACTGTACTTGCACACACACAAGGCTCACTGTGAGTCAATGCACAGCCTATACCAGCAGAGACACACACACACTGCTCTCTATGACACAGTGCACATCCTGTACCATCACACACACACACAGCTTATTGTGATGCAATAGAGACTCTACACAACCAAATACACACACACACACGCACAGCTCACTGTGATTCCATGCAGACTCCATACCAGGGCACAAAAACACACAGCACACAACTCAGTGTGATTCAATGCTCACTTTATACCAAAACACACATAGACACACACACGGTTCTCTGTGACTCAGTGCACAGTCCATACCAGCACCACACACACACTCACAGCTCACCTTGAATAAAAGCACAGCCTACCCCAGCAAACACACACACACAGTTCACTGTGACTCAATGCACAGGCTATACCAGCACACACACATATACACACACAGCTTACTGCGACACAATACAGTCTCTACACCACCAAATACACACACACACACATGCACAGCTCTATGTGATTCCATGCACATTCCATGCCAGTGCATACAGTCACACAGAACACACCTCAGTTTGACTCAATGCTCACAGTATGCCAAAACATACATAGACACACACACATGGCTCCCTGTTACTTAGTGCACAGTGTATGCTAGCAGAGTTACACACACAAAGAAACACACATGGCTCACTGTGAATCAATACACAGCATGTACCTCCACACACACACACATACAAACACTCACACACAGCTTAGTGTGACTCAATGCAAAGCATATACCAGCACGTGCACCCACACACACACTCACCTCCCTGTGACTGAGTGCACAGCCTGTACCAGCACACACACATACAAAAACTCACACATGGTTGTGACTCAATGTACAATCCACACCAGCACATACACACACATGACACCTCAGTGTGATCCAATGCTCAGTTTATACCAGCACAACCACACGGCTCACTGTGACTCAGTGCACAGCGTATGACATCACACACACACACACATAAACCTCACTGTGACTCAATGTGCAGCCTGTACCTGCACAGAAACAAACACACACATCACTGTGATGCGATATGCAACCTATACCAGCACACACACACACACACACACACACACCAAAGTGTAACTCGATGGTCATCCTACATGAGAACACACAGACACACACATCCCTCACTGTGACACAATGCACAGTCTATACCAGCCTGCACACACTCACATGACACTGTGACTCAATGCACAATCTATAATAGCCCACACACGAACACGTACACACCTTATTGTGATTCAATGCACAGCCTATATGTGAACACACACACATACTAACATGCACTCACACATGTCTCACGATGACTCAATCGCCTGTACAAGCACACACACATGGCTCACTGGGAGTCAGTGCCCACTCCATACCAGCACCAAACACACAACACAGCTCACTGTGACTCAAGGCACAGTGTATGGCAGCACACACACACAGGCACACTCATACCCACATCTCACTGTGCCGGTAAGACTGTGAAAGCACACGCACAATGAAACAAACACCCCTCACTGTGACTCACTGCATATCCTATACCAGTGCACTCTCACACACACACACATGGCTGACTGTGAATGAATGCACACTCTATACCTGGAAACACACAAACACACACACACACACAGCTCCCTGTGACTCAGTGCACAGGATATGCTAGCAGACATACACACACAGAGAAGCACATACAGCAAACTGTGAGTCAATCCACAGCCCATACCTCGACACATGCACACATACTGACACTCAAAAACACAGCTCAGTGTGATTCAATGCAAATCCTATACCAGAAAGTGCACACACACACACACAAACCTCCCTATGAATCAGTGCATAGCGTATAACATCACACACATACACCTCACTGTGACTCAATGTGCTGCCTCTACCTGCACATACACCCACAAACAACTCAATATGACTCAATGTGCAGGCTGTACCAGCACACACACACACATGTGCACACACACCTCAGTGTGCCTCAATTGTCAGCCTATACCAGAACACACAGACACAAACACCTCTCACTCTGACTCAATGCACAACCTATACCAGCATGCACACACACTCACATGGCACAGTGAATCAAGGCACAATGTTACAAGCACATGCACACACACCTCAGAGTGACTCAAAGCTCAGCCTATACCAGCACACACGCACACGCACACACACATGCACAGATGCAGGCCTCACTGTGACTCAATGCACAGCCTATACCAGAACACACACACACCCCAACACGCACTCACACATGGCTCACTGGTAATCAATCGCCTATACCAGCACACACGCACACAGCTCACTGTGACTCAATGCAGTCTGTATCACCACACACTCACACACACACGCATGAGTCAATAATGCCCATACCAGCACAATAAAGCCCATACCAGCACACAAACTCACATGCACACACACACACACGAGACTGTGACTGAAAACGCTTCCTGTACCAGCACACACACACACAAACACTACACTGTGACTCAATGCACAGCCTATACGAGCACACATATACACACACACACACAGCTCACAGTGACTGAATACAGAGTCTATATCAGCGCACACACAGACACACAGATACACACAGCCCACTGTGTCTCAATGGTCATTCAGTGCCAGCACACACACACACACACAGACATGCAAACACACACACTAGTTCATGTCAAAGTGGATTAAACCACAGTCCATACCATCACAGACACAAACACACCGCACTACTCACTGTGACTCAATGCACAGTCTACACCAGCAAATACACACACACACATACACACACAACTCCCACACATTTAACTGTGACTCAGTGCTGTGACTATAGCAGCTCGCCACACACACATGGTTCACTGTGACTCAATGCACAGCCAATAACTGTACACACATACACACACACACACCGCTCAGTGATTCAATGCAAATCCCATATCAGCATACACATACACATACACTCACCTAGGTGTGACTCAATTCTAGGCCTATAGCAGCACACACACACACCTTACTGTGACTCATGCAGACTCTACAGCACCAAATACACAAACACTAACACAGGGCTGGGATTTAATGCACAGTCCATACCAGCAAAGGCACACACACCACACCACACTGTGACTCAATGCTCAGATTATACCAGCACACACACACGGCTCACTGTGTCCTAGTGCACAGCATATAACATCACACACACACACCCCCCACACTGTGACTCAATGTGCAGCCTGTACCTGCACATACACACACACACACCTCACTGTGACAAAAAGTGGAGCCTATACCAGCACACACACACCCCTGTGTGACACAAAGGTCAGCCTATACCAGAACACGCAGACACACACACACATAACTGTGACTCAATGCACAGACTATACCAGCGTGCACACAAACACACAGCACTCTGACTCAATGTACAATGTATACCAAAACACACAAGCATACACACACACCTCAGTGGGACTCAATGCACAGCCTATACCAGCACACACACTTACACACCTGCACAGATACAGGGTTCACTGTGACTCAATGCACAGCCTATAGAAGAACACACACACATACCATCATGCACACACACATGGCTGACCGTGACTCAATCAATCGCGTATACCAGCACACACACACACGACTCACTGTGACTCAATGCAGTCTTTAGCACAACAAACACAGACACACACACCCCATGGAATCAATGAAAGCCCACCAACACACACACTCTCATACACACACACACATGGCTCACTGTGACTCAATGCACAGTCTGTATCACCACACACACACACACATACACCTCAGTTACTCAATGCAAAGACCATACGAGCACACAAACACACAAACACAAATAACTGATTAAATGCTCCACACATACTAGTGCACACACACACAGACATGCTCACTGTGATTCAAGGCACAGTCTACACGAGCACAGTAACACACAAACAACTCATTTTGACTCAATGCGCAGTCTACAGCAGCACACACACACACATAACTCACTGTGACTCAATCCACAGCCTATATCAGCACACAGACACACACAAGGCTCACTGTGATTCAATGAAATCTGTAGCACCACACACACACACAAACACACACATACACCTCAGTGACTCAATGCAAAGCCCATACGAATACTCACAGACACACACCTAACTGTGATTCAGTGCTCAACCTCTACCAGCACACAGACGCACACACACATGCACGGCTCATTCTGACATAATGTACAGTTCTTACCAGCACAAACACATGCAACACATCTCACTGTAACTCAATGCTCAGACTGTACTTGCACACACACAAGGCTCACTGTGAGTCAATGCACAGCCTATACCAGCAGAGACACACACACACTGCTCTCTATGACACAGTGCACATCCTGTACCATCACACACACACACAGCTTATTGTGATGCAATAGAGACTCTACACAACCAAATACACACACACACACGCACAGCTCACTGTGATTCCATGCAGACTCCATACCAGGGCACAAAAACACACAGCACACAACTCAGTGTGATTCAATGCTCACTTTATACCAAAACACACATAGACACACACACGGTTCTCTGTGACTCAGTGCACAGTCCATACCAGCACCACACACACACTCACAGCTCACCTTGAATCAAAGCACAGCCTACCCCAGCAAACACACACACACAGTTCACTGTGACTCAATGCACAGGCTATACCAGCACACACACATATACACACACAGCTTACTGCGACACAATACAGTCTCTACACCACCAAATACACACACACACACATGCACAGCTCTATGTGATTCCATGCACATTCCATGCCAGTGCATACAGTCACACAGAACACACCTCAGTTTGACTCAATGCTCACAGTATGCCAAAACATACATAGACACACACACATGGCTCCCTGTTACTTAGTGCACAGTGTATGCTAGCAGAGTTACACACACAAAGAAACACACATGGCTCACTGTGAATCAATACACAGCATGTACCTCCACACACACACACATACAAACACTCACACACAGCTTAGTGTGACTCAATGCAAAGCATATACCAGCACGTGCACCCACACACACACTCACCTCCCTGTGACTGAGTGCACAGCCTGTACCAGCACACACACATACAAAAACTCACACATGGTTGTGACTCAATGTACAATCCACACCAGCACATACACACACATGACACCTCAGTGTGATCCAATGCTCAGTTTATACCAGCACAACCACACGGCTCACTGTGACTCAGTGCACAGCGTATGACATCACACACACACACACATACACCTCACTGTGACTCAATGTGCAGCCTGTACCTGCACAGAAACAAACACACACATCACTGTGATGCGATATGCAACCTATACCAGCACACACACACACACACACACACACCAAAGTGTGACTCGATGGTCATCCTACATGAGAACACACAGACACACACATCCCTCACTGTGACACAATGCACAGTCTATACCAGCCTGCACACACTCACATGACACTGTGACTCAATGCACAATCTGTAATAGCCCACACACGAACACGTACACACCTTATTGTGATTCAATGCACAGCCTATATGTGAACACACACACATACTAACATGCACTCACACATGTCTCACGATGACTCAATCGCCTGTACAAGCACACACACATGGCTCACTGGGAGTCAGTGCCCACTCCATACCAGCACCAAACACACAACACAGCTCACTGTGACTCAAGGCACAGTGTATGGCAGCACACACACACAGGCACACTCATACCCACATCTCACTGTGCCGGTAAGCCTGTGAAAGCACACGCACAATGAAACAAACACCCCTCACTGTGACTCACTGCATATCCTATACCAGTGCACTCTCACACACACACACATGGCTGACTGTGAATGAATGCACACTCTATACCTGGAAACACACAAACACACACACACACAGCTCCCTGTGACTCAGTGCACAGGATATGCTAGCAGACATACACACACAGAGAAGCACATACAGCAAACTGTGAGTCAATCCACAGCCCATACCTCGACACATGCACACATACTGACACTCAAAAACACAGCTCAGTGTGATTCAATGCAAATCCTATACCAGAAAGTGCACACACACACACACAAACCTCCCTATGAATCAGTGCATAGCGTATAACATCACACACATACACCTCACTGTGACTCAATGTGCTGCCTCTACCTGCACATACACCCACAAACAACTCAATATGACTCAATGTGCAGGCTGTACCAGCACACACACACACATGTGCACACACACCTCAGTGTGCCTCAATTGTCAGCCTATACCAGAACACACAGACACAAACACCTCTCACTCTGACTCAATGCACAACCTATACCAGCATGCACACACACTCACATGGCACAGTGAATCAAGGCACAATGTTACAAGCACATGCACACACACCTCAGAGTGACTCAAAGCTCAGCCTATACCAGCACACACGCACACGCACACACACATGCACAGATGCAGGCCTCACTGTGACTCAATGCACAGCCTATACCAGAACACACACACACCCCAACACGCACTCACACATGGCTCACTGGTAATCAATCGCCTATACCAGCACACACGCACACAGCTCACTGTGACTCAATGCAGTCTGTATCACCACACACTCACACACACACCCATGAGTCAATAATGCCCATACCAGCACAATAAAGCCCATACCAGCACACAAACTCACATGCACACACACACACACGAGACTCTGACTGAAAACGCTTCCTGTACCAGCACACACACACACAAACACTACACTGTGACTCAATGCACAGCCTATACGAGCACACATATACACACACACACACAGCTCACAGTGACTGAATACAGAGTCTATATCAGCGCACACACAGACACACAGATACACACAGCCCACTGTGTCTCAATGGTCATTCAGTGCCAGCACACACACACACACACAGACATGCAAACACACACACTAGTTCATGTCAAAGTGGATTAAACCACAGTCCATACCATCACAGACACAAACACACCGCACTACTCACTGTGACTCAATGCACAGTCTACACCAGCAAATACACACACACACATACACACACAACTCCCACACATTTAACTGTGACTCAGTGCTGTGACTATAGCAGCTCGCCACACACACATGGTTCACTGTGACTCAATGCACAGCCAATAACTGTACACACATACACACACACACACCGCTCAGTGATTCAATGCAAATCCCATATCAGCATACACATACACATACACTCACCTAGGTGTGACTCAATTCTAGGCCTATAGCAGCACACACACACACCTTACTGTGACTCATGCAGACTCTACAGCACCAAATACACAAACACTAACACAGGGCTGGGATTTAATGCACAGTCCATACCAGCAAAGGCACACACACCACACCACACTGTGACTCAATGCTCAGATTATACCAGCACACACACACGGCTCACTGTGTCCTAGTGCACAGCATATAACATCACACACACACACCCCCCACACTGTGACTCAATGTGCAGCCTGTACCTGCACATACACACACACACACCTCACTGTGACAAAAAGTGGAGCCTATACCAGCACACACACACCCCTGTGTGACACAAAGGTCAGCCTATACCAGAACACGCAGACACACACACACATAACTGTGACTCAATGCACAGACTATACCAGCGTGCACACAAACACACAGCACTCTGACTCAATGTACAATGTATACCAAAACACACAAGCATACACACACACCTCAGTGGGACTCAATGCACAGCCTATACCAGCACACACACATACACACCTGCACAGATACAGGGTTCACTGTGACTCAATGCGCAGCCTATAGAAGAACACACACACATACCATCATGCACACACACATGGCTGACCGTGACTCAATCAATCGCGTATACCAGCACACACACACACGACTCACTGTGACTCAATGCAGTCTTTAGCACAACAAACACAGACACACACACCCCATGGAATCAATGAAAGCCCACCAACACACACACTCTCATACACACACACACATGGCTCACTGTGACTCAATGCACAGTCTGTATCACC